>NW_021604562.1:4514295-4543400 GCF_004785775.1 Grammomys surdaster | reverse complement strand
CCTGGAACTCACTCTGTAGACCAGGCTGGCCTCGAACTCAGAAATCCACCTGCCTCTGCCTCCCAAGTGCTGGGATTAAAGGCATGTGCCACCACTGCCTGGTTTATTCTAATGGTTTTACGTGTGCTCTTAAGACCCTAAGATGATATCTCTCCAATTTCTTCTCTTTTTTAACTTTCCATAGGTTCTTTGTAAATCATCCACCGTGCTTCCAATCCCATTTTTAAGTCCCTTTATTTGTTTACATTTTAACTGATATCTACCTTCCTGGTTACCCCTCCACACACCCCTCTTATTCTCATTCTCCTCTCTCCCGTTAGCCTCTATGAAAGTGCTTCTCCAGCCACTCACCCACTCCTGCCTCACAGCGTTAGCATACCCCTATGCTGGAACATCTAGCTTCCACAAGACCAAGGGACCCACTATCATTGATGTCAGATAAGGGAATCCTCTGCTACATCTGTATCTGGAGCCATGGATCCCTCCATGTATGTTCCTTGGTTGGTGGTTTATTGTCTGACTCACCACTTTGTCTGTCACTCAATTAAAAATCACTTTTAAACATGGATGTTTCCTTCTATAGACTAGCTTTACCTTCATTGATTGGGATTAAAAGGTGTGTACTTAGGGTGTGCTTGGTCCTTCTGGTCTGTGGCAGTGCTTCTTCCAGTCTGCACCATTGGTACTTCAGGTCTCCACCTGTGCCCTAAGCAGAACTTGAGCATCAGATCTGCAACCAAACCCTCAAAACCCAGAGTAGGCTGGACTCCTAGGAGATAATAGGGCTACTATACTCAGCAAAACTCTCAATTTCCATATATGGAAAAACCAAGATATTCCATGACAAAATCAAATTTAAGCAATATCTTTCTACAAATCCAGGACCAAAAAGGATAAAAGAGAGAAAACAGCAGCACAATGAAGAAATTATATCCTAGAAAAAGCAAGAAAGTAATCTTCTTCCAACAAATCCAAAAGAAGATAGCCACACAAACATAATTCCACCTCTAATAACAAAAATAACAGGAAGAAGCAAACACTTTTCCTTAATATCTCTTAACAACAATGGACTCAATTCCCCAATTAAAAAAAATAGACTTAGAGACTGGATATGTAAACAGGACTCAGCATTTTGCGGCATACAGGAAAAGCACTTCAGTGACACAGACAAACACTACCTCAGAATAAAAGGCTGGAAAACAGTTTTCCAAGCAAATGGTCTCAAGAAACAAGCTGGAGAAGTCATTGTAGTATCAGATAGAATCAACTTTGAACCAAAAGTTAACAAAAAAGATGAAGAATGACACTGCATACTCATCAAAGGAAAAATCAACCAAGATGAACTCTCAATTCTGAATAAGTATGCTCCAAATGCAAGGGCACCTACATTCATAAAAGAAACTTTACTAAAGGTCAAAGCACACATTGAACCTCACACAATAATAATGGGGGGTTTTAACACCATATTCTCAGCAATGGACTGATCATGAAATGAGACAATAAACAGAAACACCGTGAAACTAAGAGAAGTTATGACCCAAGAATTTAACAGATATCTATAGAACAATTCATCTTAAAAAGAAAATAATATACCTGCTTCTCAGCACCTCATGGTACCTACTCCAAAATTGGCCATATAACTGGTCACAAAACAGGCCTCAACAGATAGAAGAAAATTAAAATAATCCCATGCATCCGATTAGATCACAAAGAAATAAGACTGTTCTTCGACAACTATAAAAACAATGGAAAGCCCACATACATGCAATAACTGAACAATATAGCACTCAATGATAATTTGGTCATGGAATAAATAAAGTAAGAAATTAAAGACTTTAGAATTTAATGAAAATGAAGGCACATCATACCAAAACTTATGAGACACAATGAAAGCAATTATAAGGGAAAACTCATAGCTCTAAAGGCCTACAAAAAGAAATTGGAGAGAGTATACACTAGTAGCTTGACAATATACCTGAAAGCTCTAAAACAAAACGAAGCAAGAGGAGTAGAAGGCAGGAAATAATCAAACTCAGTGCTGAAATCAACTAAGTAGAAACAAATAGAACTGTACAAAGAATCAACAAAACCAGAAGGTGGTTCATTGAGAAAATCTACAAGATAGATAAACTCTTAGCCAGACATGCCAGAGGGCACAGAGACAGTACCCAAATTAATAAAATCAGAACTGAAAAGAGAGACATAACAACAGAAACCAAGGAAAATAAAAAAAATAATCAGATCCTACTACAGAAGCCTATACTCAACAAAATTGGAAAATCTGGATGAAATGGACAATTTTCCAGACAGATATCAGGTACCAAGGTTAAATAAGGAGCAGATAAACCATATGAACAATATATAACCCCTAAAGAAATAGCAGCAGTCATTAAAAGTTTCCCCACCAAAAAAGCCCAGGACCAGATGTTTTTAGTTCAGAGTTCTATCAGACCTTCAAGGAAGACCTAATACCAATTCTCTATAAACTATTCCACAAAGTACAAACAGAAGGACACTACCCAATTGGATTTAAGAAGCTACAATTACGTTCATACCTAAACCACACAAAGACCCCCAAAAAGAAAGAAAACCTTACAATAATCTCCCTTATAAATATTGATGCAAAAATACTCAAAAAAAATGTTCTTGCAAACTGAATCCAAGAACACATCAAAACAATCATCCATCACGATCATGTAGGCTTTATCCCAGGAATGCAGCGATAGTTCAATATACAGAAATCCATCAACATCATTCACTATATAAACAAACTCAAAGGAAAAAAAAACACATGATCATCTCACTAGATGCTGAGAAAGCATTTGACAAAATTCAACACCCATTCATAATAAAAGTCTTAGAAAAATCAGGAATTCAAGTCCCATACTTAAGCATAGTAAAAGCAATACACAGCAAACCAGTAGCCAACATCAAACTAAATGGAGAGAAACTTGAAGCAATCCCACTAAAATCAGGGACTAGACAACACTGACCACTCTCTTACTACCTATTCAATACAGTATTTGAAGTCTTAGCTAGAGCAATTAGAAAAAAAAAAAGAGGTCAAAGGGATACAAATTGTAAACTAAGAAGTCAAAATATCACTATTTGCAGGTGATATGATAGTATACTTAAGTGACCCCAAAACTTAAACTAAAACCTAATAAACAACTTCAGAAAAGTGGCTGGATATAAAATCAACTCAAACAAATCAGGAGCCTTCCTTTACTCGAAGAATACACAGGCTAAGAAAGAAATTAGTAAAACAACACCCTTCACAATAATTACAAATAATATAATATACCTTGGTGTGAATTTAACCAAGCAAGTGAAAGATCTATATGACAAGAACTTCAAGTCCCTGAAGAAAGAAATGGAAAAAGATCTCAGAAGATGGAGATATCTCCTATGCTCATGGATTGGCATGATTAATATAGTAAAATTGGCGAACTTGCTGAAAGCAATCTACAGATTCAATGCAATCCCCATCAAAATTTCAACTCAAATCTTCCTAGAGAATAAAGAGAAATTTGCAAATTTATCTGGAGTGTCAAAACACCAACAATAGCAAAAACTATTCTCTGCAATAAAAGAACTTCTAGGGGAATAACCATCTCAGATCTCAAGCTGTACTACAGAGCATTAGTGACAAAACTGCATGGTATTTGTACAGAGACAGGAAAGACGATCAATGGAGTAGAATTGAAGACCCAGAATGGTCATTTGATCTTTGACAAAGGAGCTAAAACTATCCAGTGGGGAAAAATACAGCAAGTTCAGCAAAAGGTGCTGGTTCAACTGCAGGTCAGCATGTAGAAGAATGAAAATTGATCCATTCTTATCTCAATGTATGAAGCTCAAGTCCAAGAAGATCAAGGACCTCAACATAAAACACTGAAACTAATAGAATAGAAAGTGAAGAAGAGCCTGAAACATATGGACAGAGGGGAAAAGTTCCTGAACAGAACAGCTATGGCTTATGCTTTAAGATCAAGAATTGACAAATGGGACCTCATAAGATTGCAAAGCTTCTGTAAATCAAAGGACACTGTAAATAGGACAAAACAGCAAGCAACACACTGGGAAAAGATCTTTACAAATCCTACATCCGATAGAGAGCTAATATCCAATGTATACAGAGAACTCAGGAAATTAGACTCCAGAAAATCAAATAATTCTATTAAAAATTGTGTATAGAAATAAAGAATTCTCATCTAAGGAATTGTGAATGGCCTAGAGATACCTAAAGAAATGTTCAACATCCTTAGTCATCAGGGAAATGTAAAAAAAAAAAAAAAAAACAACCCTGAGACTCTACCTCACACCAGTCCGAAAGGCAAGATAAAAAACTCATGTAATAGCAGTTGCAGGCAAGTGTGTTGAAAAAGTGGAGCACTCCTCCATTTCTGATGGGATTGTAATCTGATAAACTACTCTGGAAATCAGTTTTGGGGTTCCTCAGAAAATTGGACATAATATTACCTGAGGACCCAGTTATGCCACTCCTGGGCATATACCCACAAGATGCTCCAACATATAACAAGGACACATGCTCCACTATGTTCATAGGAGCCTTCTTTACAATAGCCAGAAGCTGGAAACAACCCAGATGTCCTTCAACAGAAGAATAGATAATGAAAATACAGTACATTGACACAATGGAGTACTACTCAGCTATTGAAGGCAATGAATTAATGAAAATTTAAGATAAATGGATGGAACTAGAAAATACCATCCCGAGCGAGAGAGGTAACCCAATCACAAAAGAACACACATGGCATGTATGCACTGATAAGTGGATATTAGCCCAAATGTTCACGATATCTAAGATACAACTTATAGAATGCATGAATATGAAGAAGAAGGAAGATAGTTTGGGTGCCTTGGTGCTCTTAGAAAAAGTAACAAAATACTAATGGGAGCAAATGCCGAGACAAGGTATGAAGCAGAGACTGGAGGAGGGACCATCTGGAGACTGCACCACCTAGGGATCCATCCCATGTGCAGTTACCAAATGCAGACACTGTTTTGGATGCCAGAAAGTCTATGCTGACAGGAGCCTGATATACCTGTCTCCTGAGAGGCTCTGCCAGAGTCTGACTTATATAGAGGTGGATGCTCACAGCTAAGGATTGAATTGATCAAGGGGTTCCCATTGGAGGACTTTGAGGGAAGACTGAAAGAACTGAAGGATATTGTGGCCCCATGGGGAAAGCAACAATACCAACCAACCAGACCTCCCAGCTTCTAAACCTCTTAGCTGAGAACACACATGGAGGGACCCATGTCTCCAGCTATATATGTAGTTGAGGATGACCTTGTCCAGCATGAGTACAAGAGGAGGGTCTTGATCTTGTGAACTCCAGATTCTCCAGTGTGGAGTAATTCAAAGACAAGGAGGTGGGAATGAGTGGATGGGTGAAGCACACCCTCATAGAGGTAGGAGGAGGGGGAATGGGATAAGAGGATTTTTGTTGGGGGAGTAATGAAGAAAGGGGATGGCTTCTGAAATGTAAATAAATAAAATATCCAATTTAAAATTAAAAACAAACAAACCAACAAACAAACAAAACTGTGTGCCCATATTCTAGCCAGAGGGAGTAAACATATAAGGTAATGCTGAGTCACACCACAACTAGAAACAGGTTTTCCAGTAAACAACACAATCTCAGATTTCACATTGTGATCAAATATCCTGCAACAAGTATATATCAGGAGTTGATATTTCACATTTCTAAGAAATATTACACTTTACAAAAATTTTATTTATCTCTTTTATCTCAATGATTATGTCTGCTGTTATTTTGCAAATGACTTTTTAAATTTTGTCTTCTTTGAAAAATAACTACTTTATGTATACAATGGGGAATTTTATCATTTTTAGCATGTGAAACAATTAAAACTGTATAATTAACAAAGCCATTATTTAATTATATATTAAAATTATTTTTTTTAATTTGAAATGGACAGTTTTATATAGTTAATCTACTATGAGACAATCATCAAAGTTATTCCTCTATTAAAGCAGAAACTTTGTAGTCATAATATTTCTACCTTTACTTTGTTAATGATCATTCACTATTTATTTTAATTCAGATCTTTTAGAATCCATGCAATTTATTTCATATAAAATTCATCTTTTCAAATCAGATTGTCACAAAGACCAGAGTCCCTTTCTATTTTCTAGTAACTAATGTAAACCTAATCAGTTTCTCAAAAAGTTATCAAGTACTTTTCTATGGCAAGATCATGACTAAGGCAGCTTATCACAAAAAGAGCTTATTTGTGGCATTATCATTAGGTTAGGGTTCATGACCACTGTGGTTGTGTACATGATGTCAAGTAGCTATACATGGTGCTAGACCAATAACTGAAATCTCATATATTCAGACAGAATCAGAAAGGCAAAGACAGAGAAAGACAATGGGAATGGCATAGGTTTTCAAATACAAAATTCCATCCTGATGTTAAACTGTGTGGAGCTATGTCTCTGCCATTCCTCACCTACCTATGCACTCTCTGACTGGCTTTCATAAAAATCTGGTGGCCAATTAATTGGGCAGGAAGTGGAAAATAGGACTTCCTGGGAGATAGAGGGGAATTCGGGGAAGCAGAAAGAGAAAGGCCTTTTGCCAAGAGACATGAAAAGATAAACACAATAGGGCCTCAAGGTAGAGTTAGGCATGTGGCTGCATGGAAGTAGATGGTCCAGTTAACTTACATGAGCTAGTTGAGAGTATGCCTGGGTAAGACTGGAGATCTCTGTGTGTTTATTTAGGGAAATAGCTGGTTAAGAAATAACTGCTGCCATATTATTTTCCAGCAATAATATATATATATATATATATATATATATATATATATATATATATATAAAATTATTTTACACTCTGAGTCCAATATCTCCAACAAGGTCATATTCTCAAATACTTTCCAACTGTGTAATAAGTATTCAAATATTTGAAACTGTATGGATAATTCTCATCTATGTCTCTTGATAGCTTTCCTAGTTTTTCTATCTCTAGGGTAGTCTCCCTTTGTGTTTTGTTTATTGTTTCTACTTTCATTTTTAGATCCTAGATTGTTTTGTTTAATTACTTCTGTTTGGTTGAGTTTTCTTGCCATTCTTTAATTAGTTTTTATGTTTCCTCTTTAAGGGCTTATGTTTACCTGTGTTCTCCTGTATTTCCTTAAAGTAGTTATCTATGTCCTTCTTAAAATCCTTTATTGTCATCATGAGAAGTGGTTTTAAATCTGATTACAGTGGTTCCTCTGCTGCTCTGAGTACAGTGGTTCCTCTAGGGTGGATCAGAATATGGTGTCTTCATAGGAGCAGACCAGCTAGTAGTCTAGAGCCCCAGCAGAAAGGTATATTTTAACCATCTAAGGATACTGCTTATAACTTTACATAATGGAAATATTTGTTTTTATTTCATATGAGAAGAGTTGCCTTTTCTATAGTCTTACCAGCATTGATTATAGTGCACATTTTAATAATATTATTTCTAACAGGTTGCAGATGATATCTCATATGTATATATTCTTTTGAAACCTCTACTTAGGTTCTGATCCCATTATTTGTTGTTTCATTGATCATTTTTAATCTTCATATTTAAGCATGAAAAATAGCTTCTTAGATATTTATTTTTCTATTCTTTCATGTGCTTTGTAGTTTGTAGATTTCAAGTTTGTTAATGCTTTTGTTTTTTGTTTGTTTGTTTGTTTTGTTTTTGCTACATGTATTTGCCCAGAACAATAACCTGAATTTTTCTTTATGTTTTCTCATCAATAACATTCCAATGTTATGTCTTTATATTTGAGCTTGCATTTATGCTTATTTTCTTATGGAGTATAATGTAACATTTCAAATTAATTCTCTCAAATTAATTCTTGTAGATAAAATGATTTTCAGTTTTAGATAATAACTTTATTCACTGTTTGAGAATTTAATGCATTTATGCAATGAATTTTCATCATATCATCTCCATTTTTAATTCTCAAATTTCCACCCAACATCCCATGTCCAACTTAATGCCCTTTGTTGTTTTTTTTTTTTTTTTATAGCAAACTGAATCAAATAAGAGCTGCACATATGTGTGGAGCAATTCAGTGGAACAAAGTCAACTTACTAAGGACCAAATTCGTAAAAAAAAAAAATTGATACTCTCTCACCATCTACTGCTCTTCCACTAGGGTTGGAGACTTATATACCCTTTTTCCTTTTGTTCTGGAATATTTATTGGCTTAACATTTTGAAGATCTTTTATATGTAACCATATCTAATGTAAGTTCATAAGTGCAATGGCCCTTTCATTTAAGAAGACACTTTCATAGCTGTGTCTTTAACCCTCAGCTTCTATATCTCAGTGTCATTGGGAAAAGTAGATATAGAAGTCCAATTTGAACTATAGCACTCAACACTTGCATATTCTATATATTTTCACATTTGTTGAGTATTGGTAATTAACCCATATACAGTATAAAA
Source organism: Grammomys surdaster (assembly GCF_004785775.1). Taxonomy (NCBI): domain Eukaryota; kingdom Metazoa; phylum Chordata; class Mammalia; order Rodentia; family Muridae; genus Grammomys; species Grammomys surdaster. Next base: position 4,534,915 of record NW_021604562.1, on the reverse strand, counting down.
TGAAGCATCTCTAGTGAGATGTGAGAGCTGCACTTTTCTACATAAATAAGGATAAGGATATAAAAATACAAAACAAAACAATTTTAATAGGTTCACTACTAGGATAGAAGAGCTACCCAGCTACGTACTTGACCTCACAACACCAGGAATGAACTTCCAACTCTACTGATGCTGATTTTCTTATTAATACTATTATTGGATCTCATTGTCTCATCAAACAGTGGAGAACTTAGGATTTTATGGACATTTTCTTCCCTATACAACATGTTTTATAATTTCATTTCTTTAAAAAATACAGTAGTTACTATGTTTTTTGGCACATATTCTTTTGATTGTTTACATTAATTCATAGTTGGCTATTATTGATTACATATCCTAGTTGTTTTGAATAATGTTGTAATACTTTGGGCAAAGAGGCATATTTTTTTGTAGACTAATTTTACTTTCTTTGACCAGACACTCAGGTGTCATATTGATAGAAAGAACATTAGATTTTTTTCCTTTGATGAAATTATATGCTGATCTCCACAATGAATCTAGAAATTTACATTCTTACAAAGTGTGATTACATGTCACATTTCCTACGCATCTTTCAAGTGTTTTTGTTATTACATTTTTTGTATTTGTTTTTATAGCAGTCATTTTAAATGGAGTAAAATGTTATAATTGTGATTAAATTTCACAGTTGTTAAGTGTATTTTTGTTTTTTATATAGATAGTAGTCATTTATATAATGCATCTTCTGGATATTCTGGAAGTTTTTTATATTCCTTTTGACATGTTTTTTGACATTCCCTTACATATTTGATAATACTTGTAGGCCTGGTAAGTTTTTAATCAACTAATTGGGTAATTTCAAATGATTTGATTTTATGTTAGCAAAATAATTCTTCTGTTGGTTTGAGTTTATTTAAAAAAAATCTCTGTTAAATTTTCAATTATGTCATTAGTTCCTGCATCTCTATTATTTTGAATTAGTTTCTTTTCTTATGCATTCATTTGTTATTAAAACTTATTTTGACTATGTGCCCTTTCCTCACTTAATTTACTTATTTACCTGAGTTTTGTACATATCTTTAAGTATTTTTAAATACTAGTATAATTTGTAGTTTTTTTTTTTAGGAAATTCATGAGTCTCAGTTTGTGAGGAATAATTGTATTATATTCCTTTGCTGATATTATATACTTAATGATTTGTTACACATGGAGCCTTTGATGTTTATGTGTGCTTTTGAAAAGGCAAATATCTCATGAAAATATATTTCTTTTAGCAAATTAAAATATTATAAAAATGTAGTATATGCATATATATATATATATATATGTATATACACACATATATATTCATGGAGAGAGAAAGAGAAAGAGAGAGGGAGATAGATACATAGATACACAGATACATAGATTGATACATAGAATGTTTTTGTATCTGAGACTGAAATTGAGTAGAATTGGATTCAGGTCACATGACTAATCTTAAGTACATAGAAGATTAATTTCAGATGGGTTAGGGTATGAATCTTCTTTTTTCTGCATATACTAGATTATTTCTAAAACTGTATATCTCTGTGCTTATTGAGTATCTCTGAGAAATGATAAATAAAGAATAGAGATAGGAGAGAGGATTTTCCAATTCACAGGACAGATATAATTTTACTGTGCATTTCAGTGTTAACAAACTTTATTATATGATTAGATGGTCATTTTATAACTATGAGCAGTACAGAATTTTCTGATTCGTTTTCAATTGGATTCTCTTTGACTTAAAATTAGCAAGGATATCACTACTATTAACTGATCACTACTATTAATTGTGTTTTTACAGATAATGGTGATGGATGTCATTTCACAAGTGAGGTAAATGAATGGTAAGTTAGTAATTTATAAGAACGCAACATTTCTAGAAATTGGCAGATTATAATATGTTTCAGTTTCTGGTCTCCTGTATCATATTTTTCTGTAGATTTCTTAATAAAACCCATAGATCTCTAGGACTCTGTGCAGGTAATAAAACCTGCAGTATGTGCATATGTTAGAATATCATGATCAAATGGGGTTGGGCAATCTGGGAAAATTGTCTCATAATTCTCTAAGAAAATGATTATGTTTTAGGAAGACAGAATACTTGAGATAAAGTAGACAACTTCTAGATTTTTCTACTATCTGGGCGAAGGCAACATAGTACATGTGAAGTAGAGATAATTAAAAAAAGTGAGATTATGGGACATGTTGAACAATAATAAGAGGTTCAAAGTCAGCAGGATAAGTAATCGTATAAGACGTATCACAACATTTCAATTACTGTGGATTTACAATATATTTATTTAAATGCTAAAAATGTAAAGCTGCTACCACTGTCACTTCATTTTACCTTTGGAATAATGTAAGCTCATATATACTAGACAAATTACTTAAAGTCAAACTTTAGTAGATGTAAGAGCCAAGAATGAGTATGAGTATAGCACAGACTGTTGTTGAAGCGCTCTCTCTCTCTCTCTCTCTCTCTCTCTCTCTCTCTCTGTGTGTGTGTGTGTGTGTGTGAGAGAGAGAGAGAGAGAGAGAGAGAGAGAGAGAGAGAGAGAGATTTTCTTCTTTTGGTTTTGCTGTGTGATGATTAATTTCTTGCGTTTTTTGGGGCGTAGTTACTCTGCTTGTGTTGGACTTCTCCTTCTAGTATCCTCTGTATGGCTAGGTTAATAGAAAGATATTATTTAAATTTCAGTTTTCTTATAGAATGTGTTGGTTTATGCACCTATGGTGGTTGAGAGTTTTGTTGGGTACTTTAGTCTGGACTGTCATCTATGGTCTCTTAGAATTTGTAAGAATCTTTCCAGGATCTTCTGACCATTAGATATTCTGCTGAGACGTCACATGAAATTCTGGTAGGTCTGCCTTTAAGTGTTATTAGTTTTTTTCCCCTACAGCTTGCAATATTCTTTCTTTCTTCTACACATTTTGTGTTTTGACTATTATATAGCAGAAGAATTTTCTTTTCTGGTTCAAACTACTTGATATTATGTAAGCTTCTTGTACGTTTATAGCTATCTCATTCTGTAGGTTAGGGAAGTTGTCTTCTGTGGTATTGTTGAAGATATTTTCTCGTCTTTTGAACTGAGAATCTTCATCCTCTTATGTTCTTATTATTTTTAGGTTTGGTCTTTTCATAGTGTTCCTAATTTCCAGGATATTTTGAGTTAGGAATTTTTTAAATTTATTTTTGATATGTGTGTAGCATTGAATCTAAGTGTATTGTCAGGTTTAGAAGAAAATTGCTAATGAAACAATCTAGCAATATCAGTTTATACTTGAGTGTGTGTACATGTATGAGCATGTACTCACACATATTTCTACTAATTACCAAATAATTGCTAAGTAAAGTAATTTTTAAAAAGTACATGAAAATGATTAAATATAAATATGGACTAGGAGAGGGGCTACTGAGTAAATTAGTGATAACCTTCAGATACAGAGATAAAAACAAGCTTGATACATAATTAATATTAAGTTAGATTTCTTGAATAAAATATATATTGGGTTGTATATAAATCTAAATATTGATGCATTTAAACATATTGGGGTAATTAAATTAAAAGTAGAACACTGAAGAAAAACATTTTAAACATAATGATGAGAAACTGAGAGCATTTTTAAAAGAAATGATGTGTTTGGGTTGTTTTAAAGTAAGAATATTATTATATTGAGTATGACATATTAAGAAAATGCAAAGAATAACTAAACCAACTACATATTTTTCATAACATTAAACATGCAGTTTAAAAGGCCTTTAACTTCAAATATCACTGTGGTTCCTAATGCAGAATATCTTAATAATTAAATGAAGCACAAAAATTTTAAATGAATAATTTTATATTCAAAAGAGATGGAGGTTTAAAAGATTTAAGGAAATGGTCTTGTTGTCAGTGTCTGCTTGGCACATTACTATAATTTACACTAACAAGCTGAAATTGAATATAATTTTTAATTTCTTCTGGATTTTAGTTATCTAATGAAACTAGACTTACCTGTTAAAATAAATATGAGTGGCTTCTAAAAAGTCCAACTTAAATTAAATGAATGCTGTTGTGCTAAATAGAATATGTTTGAAATCAGTAAGTAGTATAGGTAGAATAGAAATATCTTTTTATTCCTGAAAAAGTGACATTAAAATTTATTATATTAGATGATTTAATAGCTTTCTGTGGTAACCCAAATGTCATTCATATTAAAGTAACAAGGCAAATAGTGAGTTTCAATATGCCACAATAATAAAAGTAACAATGATTTAATTTGGCCACTGGTGGTTTACTTCAAAATATTATCCCTTATGGAAGAACTTATAGACAAATATATAGAAGATTTGAAATCATACAAGATGGTGCTTATAACATTTCATTCTATGTACCTTTCAATGTAGAAGGTAATAGAAATGAATAAAGGCAGATACCAGGGCAAAGACAAAACAGAAATTCTCTTTGAAATACACAAAAAAATGAATTAAATTAAAAAATGTACAAACACAAATGCCATATATTTCAACAGATGTTTAAGAATGAATAAATTGTGGTTTGAAACCTTTATCAACAGACAGACAAGTTGTGGTAATACTGTAGGGTGTACGCTTAAGGGCAATAAGCAACGTAAGTCGTAAAGGGAAACAATTTATCAGTACTTCAATTCCTTTAAAATACTACAGTCCTGAATGTGAATAATGTATCTAATAAGAAATCATTACAATATATGACACAGAAAATTATAGAAAGTAAAATAATTTATATTTATTATTATTTTAATAGTACTTAGTAGCAGAAGAAATATAATCTGAGAGATTTAAAAATATATATATTTTAATTAATGACTTGATTAGCACATATAAAACTCACCATTAAAAAGAGATGACATGTTTCCTTTTATATTTATATTGCTAATTTCCAAGATCAATCACATTTAGAGACACTCAGAATGTCTAAATAAAGGTAAAAATATTAAAGACTTAAATTATAACTTTATTAGAACTAATACTAAAATATGCATCATATAGTCAGATATAAAACAGGGAGATTAGAAAAGATTTTACTCAAAATATAAAAAATTGTGTCAAGTATGCTACGCTCACTTAGTGTAAAATTATAAAAGTAAATTTTATTTACATTAAAAAGCTAGAAAGTCTAAAACATATCAGCTAGTTCACCTTATCAGTATAAGAAAAAACAAGCAAACTAAATCTAAATGCAAGTAAAAATAGTGATAAGAAAAGAAGTGTGAAACAGGAAATGAAAGGAACAAAGAATAAGGAAAAATTTTTGTAGAAAAAAACTTAAAAGGCCAATAAAATTAACAAATTTGTACCTGCATGAATCAGTAAACAAACAACCGACCCCCCCAAAATACGTAGTAGACATGGAAAATAGAAGGAAGTAGATATTCAATTAATATTTAAATGATAGACAAGGGAATATTATCAGTAAGTAAATATGACTTCAGTGGCAAAGGACACATTGGTTGCAAAAGTAGAAATTACAAACAAATCAACATAATTCATCTCAATAATAGAAAAAAGTATAATATTATATGACCACCTCAATAAGTACTGAAAGAACATCTCAGAAATGTCAGCACTCATACAATGTAAAGGCTCTCGTAAGTATAGGAATAGTAAGAAAATTACAGGTGTTAAATAATGACGTGTACATTAATCTGAATTTAGTAGAGAAACACTAAAATATTTTCCCTGAGAACTAGAAATAAAGAATATATTTAATCCAATTTAAATAATACAAAATACATATTATAAAACATCACAGAGTTCATGATAAACATGTACATTTTGGTTTTCATGTATCATTATTTTTAATGAAGCCTTTCAGCTGTAATAATTTCTATTCATCATAGTACTATAATTTCAATACAAGAATAAAGGCAGAAAATAAACCAAGCACATACAAATTGAATACAAAAAAGGATATAGCTATTCCATCAGAAAACAGCATGATTATGCACATTCTAACAGCAGAGCTGAAACTTACTAATTGTTAATACACAGATATTTATTCCATACATTTCTGGATACTTGAAATACTAGTTCACCCAACCACCTAGAAAGACTTTTCTCGTTCCTTTGCATGGTAGAAACTGTTGGAAATGTAAATATGTGAAGAGAGGGAAAACAAGGAAAAAGAAAAAGATAAGCTTGACAAAAAAGAAGAAGGGAAGAGAAGGGAGGAAAAACATAAAAACATAAAGAACATTTGAACATTATGGATGTGTTTTCATTGAAACTAATAATTGGAAGAAGTGGTCTTAAGAAAGGAAGGAGGATATAAAAAGTTTGAGATAAAGAGAGGCCTTGAATGTAACAATCAAGAAGGGATTTGAGGGATAACATAAAAGTGGGAAACAATAAAATGGATAAATAAATAAATAAATAAATAAATAAAAACTTTTAAGGGAACACATCATTGAATAGTGAAGATTAGAAAGCACAGTAGGGCTTATATAAGAAGATAACAGAATTTGGAGATGGGATAGGACCAGGCATAAAAAAGAACAACATATAAGAACAGCATATAATTGCTCTCTATTGTGTGTGTGCATGCACACACAGATACACACACACACACACACTACATGAAAACCCATTAAAACCTACTATTTCGCTGTCACATAATGAGCAATACTCCCATAAACTGTGCTAGCATGCTATCATACTGATAAACTCTTTAAAAAAAATTGTTCTTCCACATCTTTAAATCTTTTTCTTTTATCTTATGCTACAATAGAAGCACTGCATGATGGAGTCATATAGCTTTACATTTTGTCATTTTCTACTTTTGAGACTGAAATACTATCACCATACCACTTTCTTTCACTTTGACACGCTTTCTCAATCAATTCTTTCTCAATATCTTTAACATTCTCAGTAAGTTCTTTCAGAAAGCTGAATTGCGTATCTAGTTTATAATGTTGTCATTGAAAATATATCTTCTCTATTTCATTAAAAATTAAATAAGAACCAATGAAATGTAAGAAAAATAGATTTATTTCTATTTTCTCTTTGCTTGTGAGAATGATTTATGAAGTATGAATTCATTCATAAACTAATATACCCAGGGGAAAATAACCCTAAAATTTATTCCTTTGTTAGTAGTACTCATTATGAAACGTTCTCTATCAAGTTTACATGGTAGATTTAAATCTCATTTAACCAGATAATGTCATATAAAATGAAGAAAAATGAGATTAAGCAAACTTCATTTGTCATCCAGATAAGAATGCTTGCCATAAAAGGGAATTGTGTGCCTATTTTATGTGGTTGATTCTAAAATATTACCACAACTCAATTCTATCCATTAATAGGTATTTGTTTAGAAAAGCGCTATCTGTTCTGCTGTGGTTTAGATGAGTTATTTATTCAATGTACATCTTCACAAAATGACCCAGAAAATAACCTCAAGGAGTTGAGGTATATATGTAATCTGTAATTATAATCAGTTGAAAACTTTAAAGAAGCTGCATATGTTGAAAGAGGAAGGGACTTACGTGACTTTAGGTTAGGTACACAGGTGCTAGGTAAATTCTATATCTACAATTATCTTTAGCTCCAGCAGTTACTACAGATCTGTTAGTTACACCAGTCCTGAATCACATGCATCTCCCTAATCTCATCAGAGAAGTTCATTTGTGTAGTTGATGGTGGTTAAGAAAGAAATACACAACTACACAAAGTGCAGAGTAAAGGTCAGTGGAGTGGTTCTCTTTAAATGGGACAACTTTATTACGTCCCCCTTTCAAGAGTCAGGGATCATCATAAGAGATGGAGTAAAAGACTGTGCAAACCAGAGGTCAGGGGTGGTGGAGCTAAATTTTTTGTTCTGGACATAATAAGACCATGGCACACATAAACAAACTGCATCTGGGCCTGTCTATATAAAACCTTCACAAGCTCAAGCATATCTGTCCATGAACCTTAGCCCCCATCTAAGGAGCTATTGAAAGTTAGTGACATTTCCAATACCTACTGTTACAGCTTGGATATTATATCAATAAAGAATGAATAATATATATTTGTAAATCCCATAAGTATTGTTCTTCCCTCACCTATGCCACAGAGAAGGATGCCAAATGAGCATTTTGTCCTTGCTAATATGTGCATGTTCCACAAGAGTAGCCTAATCCTTATACAGGACCTAAGAAACTGAGTCTGCTTAATCTCACTGTGATTACACCACTTTCATTGATTTATCAGAGCTCCCGGGCAAATTTTGAAGACAAAATAGAGTAGGAATAAATTCCAATGTACCCTCAAAATCACAACCAAAAATACAACATTCTCCGGAGAAAATATTTTATATAAAAAAATCTACTTCTTTATAATTGGTAGATTCTGGTGTTTTGGTAAATTTGTAAATATTAACAAAGGGAGAGAGGAAGCTAAGAAAAAGTGCTTCTTTAATGTCTCCGCTGAATATTAGTAACTTTATATTAATCCATTTATTTCTGAGATTAATAACATAATTAAATCACTTTCCCATCTACCTTCCTCCAAACACTGCCATATGTTCCTTCTGGTTCTCTTTCAAATTCAAGGCCTCTTTCCATAGTAATATATCTAAAGAAAATAAAGTTAAGGAACTGTGTACAAATTCTTCAAAATATTGTTTCTAAAAGCAATCAATGAGGTAGAATAAAATGCAGATAATTCAAATAAATTAAGAAAACCGTTTATGGTCATAATTACTAATAACGATATTGAAATCAATAAACATGATCAAAAATAAATAGGAGAGCAAAAAAATTAAATCAAATAAAAATTGAGAAACTCTGGAGCAGATGAAATTAAACAGGAAAATATAATTTCTTAATTTGAAAAGGTACTCTTGAAAGAAATCTGAAATGAATGATAAAAGATTCTGAGAATTATAGTGCAGCATAATTCCAAAAAATGTTTGAATTTTAGGTACATGTAAGAAAGAAGAGGAAATAAAACATAGGGAATATATTTAATGAAATAATAGCTGAACACTTGCTCAAAAGACAGGCACATTTCAGTATAAGAGGCTTAAAGCACCCTTATCCCCCTGAATAGTGTTTTATCTCAAAAGGTCCATTGTGAGATACATTTAACTCAAACTGTCAAAAGTGGAAAGCAAGAAATTTCTAAAAACAGTGAGAGAAAAGTACCAGGCACATTTAAAGGAACCTTCCATTAGACTAATGACAAGTTTTTAACCAGAGACATTATTGCCCAGGAGAAAATGGGTGACATTTTCAAATTTCTGAAGTTAAAAATAAACTCCAAGCTGCCAACCAAGAATGCTAAATCCAGCAATGACATACTTTAGACTTGAATGATAAATAACATATTTCTAAGAGAAGCAAAAACTGAAGGAATTAATTATCATTTGAATGGCCTTACAAAGGATATTTAAGCATTTGTACAAAGAACAGAATGAAAGATAATTTCCACCTTTAAACTACATGAAACTATGAACTCTACAAATAATGTGCTCTAAGAATATGAAAGTCAAAATTAAAACTTATGAATAAAGAAAAATTATCTAATTCACAAAAGGGGGAGAAGTAATAAAGGACATACAAAAAGTAGAAAATAACAAACTCTAGAAATAAGCATTATAAAATGTAACTAGATATAACTTGCTGATTGCATTATTTGAACATAATTAGTGTAACAGAAATTAGAGTCAATGAAGCTGCATCAGACTAAATCCAAAGTGGGCAGAAGATTTTTGCTTTTCATAGATAAGTTAGACTGTGACTCATTAACTGCAAAACAATAAACAGAAACAAACATTATTATAAACATGTTGTCAATCCCCAAAAAGCTATTAGAATTATAGATACATATACACTCAGTGACATAAACGCAAATAAGTAAATTAAACATTAAATATAAATTTAGAGTTCAATACAAAATTAGTTGAGGATGTCATTCTGTTAGCATCAACAGACAGATCACTCAGAAAAAAAAAAAAAACTGGTAAAGGACCTTTAGAGTTTATTAAGTTGGTCTAACTGGTATTTATCATAAACTTCATCTAATACCTACAGAATATTTTTATAAGCATATTGGCCATTACTCTAGATGGGCTATATGCTTGAGCATAAAACATGTTTCAACAAATAAAAAAATATGTTACTTCTATACATATATAATTAAACTAGGAACTAAATAAGAAGAAAATGTTCAAGCATAATAACACATAATATTTAAACAACATACTTATGAATATAGGAACTCAATAAATATCAATAGAAATTTAAACAATTCTTACAAAATATAAAAAATACTTCTCATTTGGAGATTATGTAAAAAGAAGTGTATATCAATAAGCAACAAAAATCACTTAAAATATTTCAAATAAACTACATAATGATCAAACTCAATGAACTAGAAAGTAAAGAATATACCACTGCTAATTTACCAGAAGAGGAAAACATGTGAGAAAAAAGTTAAAACTATAGTCTAAATATAAAGATGAAACAAAATTGTGTTTTTTAAAAGGTAGACAGAATCTCAATGAAATTAAGAAAATAAGCAAGCAGAAAAAGGAAGCCCCAAAATAATCCAAATCACACATGATGAAGGACATTTTGCAATTGATATGCTAGAAAAACAAAGGATTACCAGAGGCTGTGATCACTGAACAACAGTACTGAACAAAATAAATAAATCTATAATTATCATGGTATCTAATTCTGAAATATACTGCTTGTTAAGTATGCATGATAACAGGTCAATAGCATAAAAAACAACACACCAACCAACAAAACAAAATTAAGTTTTAGAAATAAATGCATTCAGTACAGCTGACATGTTTTTGTTCAAAGGTATCAAAAACATACAAAGAGAAACAAGGACAATGTGTTTAATAATTGATGACTAGACTATCACCTCTTACAATCAACAAATATCAATTTAAAATTAATCAAAACTCCAAAGTGTAAGACATAGAAATGAAAATACTATAAGAATATATAGTAGTGAATTTCAAGGTATCAGTATAGGCAGGATATTTTTATATGATCTCAAATGCAAATTCAATAGAAGCATAAATTGACACGTGTAACTGACTATATTAAATTATGAGCTTCTGCTGAGTAATGTTTATAATACAGAGATAAATTTTGGAATTGGCAAACATGTAGAAATATATTTGTTTGATAAAAGATTACTATCCAGGCTAACAAAAGAACTCAAAAAATTAAATAACAACCCAAAATTCAGCTAATTCAATTAAAACTTGCTAAATGAGCTTGGTACATATTTCTTGAAATTAGAAAACACTAACAAGTAAATATATAGTGCTGAACATCACTGTCTGTCAGAGACATAAAAACTACATAGCCAAAAAAGGCATCATCTCCCCTTAGTCAAAATTACTGTTATAAAAAAAAATGCAACATTAACCAAAATTAAAGTAGATTCCGAGGAGAAGTTATTTTTGTACATGGTTGCTTTAAATGCAAATTCATATATTGACTATGCAAAACTCAGAAAACCACTCATTCACACACTCAGGAGTCCAATAAAAATGTGAGACTGGCTTAGTTGATTCAGTGGCCTTCTCCTGGTAGCCTTCATCCCCTCTAGCTCTAAAATTCTTCCACATCTCCTGTGGGGTTTTCTTGGGATGTTCAGTTTTCCAGTGGTCTGCCTAGTTCAACTTCTATGTGATAGGGTTTTTGTTTGTTTGTTTGTTTTTTTCTTATTATATTTTGTCATGTTTTATTGTTATCTCTTAGAAATCTGTTTTTTTGGGGGGTAAAAAATTTTAAAAAAATAATTGGAAATAGATTCTTCTGTTATACAATGCATCCTGACCAGTTTCCTCTCTCTTTTCACTCCTTCCAGCTCCCACAACCACCACCCTTCTCACTCAAATTCTTTTATAGTGAAAGACAGGAAGGGAATGTGGATTCAGATCAGAAAGGAAGGTCAGAGGGACTGGGAGGAGTAAAGGGAGGGGAAATTGTAGTCAGAATATATTGTATGAGAAAAGAATCAATTTTCAATAAAAGAGGAAAATAGTCTGGCTATGTAGAATAGTATGTCAGTTCCAAGAAAAAAAATATGAAAAACAGAGCTGCTAAAATGTGTGTACATCCCAAAGAAAAGAGTATTTATTAAAGAGTTCAAACCAGTTAAAATCTCATCATGAAGAAAGAAATGGACATAAAGTCCTAGCTCTAATCAAGAAGCTATTTGTAATACTGTATTTTTAATTTCAGTGTGTACATATTCATTGCTACATCTGCATAGTTATATTTTATAATCCTTAACAATTATGAATTTTATTAAGATGAATATTTTGCATATTTTGAGTTAAATATTAGCAATCACACTTCTAGAGATGGGTAGCTTTGCATTTTTCATGACATATAAAAATTATTTTCATTGTTTGATCATACTCTATAAGACTCATCACTATGTTGAATGAAAAGGTGTACCTTTTTAATCTTAGGAGGAAAAAAGTCCATTTCTTACCCTTTAGTACCTAGGTAAGTATAGGTCATTCAGGCTTTTAAGAGATCCTAATTTTTCCTTTTTTAAAAAAAAGATATTACAGTGGGCATAGGATTCTGGATCGATAGTTCTTCCTTTGGTTTTAATCATGTGATAGACTATGTTCTTGTGGTCTTCATACTTTATCTAAGAAGTTGACTATTGGATTATCTATTATCTTCCATTGTAGAAAATAAAGATTATTTTTCTTGGTTCTTTCAAGATGCATTGCCATTGCCTTAATGTTTAGAGTTTAATTATGATAATATCATGCTGTTCATTTTTTTTTATTTATCTTTAGTGGGATTGACTGAGACTTTTATCAATCTTGACTTATTTTTAAGTATCATTCCTTCATGTGAATTTTGGTTTTACTCACAAATGAGACTTAACTAATACAAACATCATGTTTTCTGTTTTATAATTATAATTTCATGAAAGATACCCTATACCTATTTTCTCAGTATTTTCTGAATATTAAAATTCTCATTTACAATTTTTCTCTCACTGTTTCTGTGTTCCGCTTACTATGCTGTTGAACTTATCTACTGAACTATTTGTTTCAGGTTTGTATTTCTCACTTATAAAACTTCCATTTGTTCCTTTAAATGTTGCTCTTTTGCTGTGATTTATTTGTTATTCTCTAGGATTGCTCCTTTATTGATCTGCTTTAAAAGATATAATAATGGCTCAATTAATCATATTTTATAGCTTCTTTAGACTCTTTACTTAAAAATTCTAATACTATTGTCATCTTTCTGATTCTGTCTATTGATTTTAGTTTTTCATTAGATTTGCCATAATCTCATTTCTTGATATAATTTTTATTTGAATTTTTATTTAATATTTCAAAATTCCTATAAGTCTATAATGTATCTTGATTATATACACCCTTCTCTCCCAGAACCAAGTCTCCCCAGGATCCTGTCGTTCCATCTTCCTCCCAAAATTATTTCCTCCTTTTGTATATTTAATTATATTCATCTATATACTTAATTATAGTTACATAAAATACATTAATTAAATGAATATTTATTTAAATGCTTATATTTTATATTTATAACCCACTGAGTCCAATTAGTGCTGCATATATATACTTGGGTTTAGAGTCATCCATTAGAATATAGAGAAACTCCCCACGGCCACACTCCTGAAGATATGTGACACCCATTCCCCAGAAGCAATCAACTGCTAATAGCTCCTCAAATAAGACTAATGACATGAGAGCACTTCTTCTCTCCATACTAGAATTTTTAATTTTCTTAAACGTGTTTAGTTCTGTAGATACCGACTGCCTGTTTTACTGCATGTAATTAGTAGCCATATTGCTGACAAGAATGTCCTCATTGGAGAATGGAAAAGACTGCAATGAAATACTCTTTCTGATATGACATAGCATTTAGACTCATGATAAACTGTTTTGGAGTAGCATTTGGTTATTTTTCTTGGTGAGACAGGATTTTACTATGTAGTTCTGATCTGACTAGAACTCCATATATAGATCAGGCTAGCCTCTATTTTCCTGCTTCGTCCTCTCAAATGTTAGGGCCAAAGGTGTGTCACCATACCTGATTTACATTTTGATAGTTTAATAATTTGATGTGAAATTTTAATATATTCAAAATTTATAAAGTCTGAAAAAAAGGAGGTCCAGTGACAGGCCCAAATTGAGATCCAGCTCAGGGGAGGCCTCAAGGCCTGACACTATTACTGATGCTATGGTGTGCTCACTAAAAGGGGCCTAGCATGACTGCCCACTGAAAAGCCCAACAAAAAAAGAAAAAAAGAGTCAGATGCAGATATTTACATCCAACCAATGGATCAAAGCTTATGACCCCTGTGGTTTAATTAGGTAAAAGCTGGAAGAAGTTGAGGAGGAGGACAACTCTATAGGAAGACCAGCAAGCAGTCTCAACTAACTTGGACCCCTGAGATCTCTCAGACACTGAACAACCAGGCAGCACACACCAGCTGATATGAGACCCCCAACACAACATATACAGCAGAGGATTGCCTGGTCTGGACTCAGTCAGAGAAGATGCACATAACCCTTGGGGCCCCAGAGAGTGGGCATGGTTGGTGGGATAGGGTGGTGTGGGGCCATCCTCTTGGAAACTGTGGAAGAGGTACGGGATGTGGAACAGTCAGAGGATGAACCAGGAGGGGGATAATGTCTAGACTATAAAAAAAGATTAAATATTAAAAAAATAGATGTGCTGTAGGCAAGACTGTGGGGTAGTTTTGTAATTAGTGATTGATGAGGGAGGGCTCAGTTCATTGTGAGTGGTGCCATCCCTGAGCTAGTGATCCTGGGTTCTGTCACAAAACTGGTTAAGTCATGGAGGAACAAGCCAATAAGCAAAACCCCTCCACAACTTCTGCATCAACTCCTGATTCCTGCCCTGTTTGAGTTCCTGTGCCAATTTTCTTCAATGATGGACTGTAATTTGGAAGTAATAAACTAAATAAACTTTACTTTTCCCACAAAAAAGAAAATATAATTACATTATTTCTTCCATCCATTTCATTTCATTTCTCCTACCTCTTTCATGCGCCATATCCAAATCCTAAATGCATGGCCTCTATTTTTTTTTCTTTATTGGATATTTAATTGATTTACATTTCAGATGTTATTTTCTTTCCAGGTTCTCCACCCCCAAGGAACCCCTTATCCTATTCCCCCTCCTGCTGCTTCTATGAGGGTGTGCCCACACCCATCCACCCATTCCCCCTCCTCACCCCCTAATTACCCCACACTGTGGCATCCTGCCTTGGCCTCTTCTTAAATCCTGGTTTCACCACTCAAAATGTTGTTACTGACCTAGGATAGAAGTCCCCCCTTGGCCACTGTTCACTATAGAGTACAGATCTCTCTTTGTTGCCTGAAGATGACAATATTTACTCATTTACTCTTTATATGACTGACATTTTTTGCTATTGTGAAGACATGGTTACTGATTCAAGAACAAGAGGAGGTGCAGTGGGGATTCTTTTGCCTTTTTAGGCATAAAATTCAAGAAACTTAACACTACAGTTGGTTAGAAGTAGTCTAACATTTTACTGGGATTAAAATAGACTTGACTTTCTTTAATTCAACCTAATAAGAAGCCTTACTATAATGTTCAAAAATCTAAGATGTAATCTCCTCATTTGGATTCTACTAGGGATAGTGGCAAGTTCTAATGATGACATGCCGTTAGAAAAAGTCTTTCTGATGTTAGTGATGTAAATAATTGTTCTCAGTTTTTTTCGTTACAAAACGGATTTATTTTTAATTAAAATATACTAATATACTACTCACCCTCCACTTTTTCTTCCTATCCCTTCCATATTGCAGTTTTCCATTCTTTGACCATTGATCTTATATAGGAGCACGCACGCGCGTGCACACACACACACAGAGATGAATAAACTCATAAATACAACTTGTGTAGTCTGTTTCATATTGCCTTCATGAATGTATTAGATAATCAATCATGAGGCTCATTCAGGGGAAAACTGATTCTCTCTGGCTTGGTACTTGTTAATTACCAGTAGATGTTCAAAATCTAGGGTTGAGGACACGAGATTTCGCCTATCTACATTGAGAGGTCGACTGTTTAAGGAATTGTTAAAATCTTGATTTCGTAAGGACAGCTTCCTTACCATACTAGGAGGAACAATGTAACAACATTCTCTATGTCTTTCTCAAGTACCTTAGTGGTATTTATCTCTTCCCTCTCCTTCTGTACTGTCCTCCCTCCCTATTTTCCATTCTACCTCATATCACTTTTATGTTGCTATTTCATTCACTAGAGCACTGCTACCACCAAAAACTCTTTATATTTTACTGGTTTCTACACTTACTGAGAATAATTTTTCTCAACTCCTCTTAACAAAAAAGAAAGGGAGTTTTTGTTGTTGTTGCTGTTTGTTTGTTTGTTTTTCTAAAGTATATCTTTGGAGTCTTCATTGCCATTTATCCATCCTTGAGAACAATAAATGATCTGACTTGACAGATTGTCATTTATTTTACAAATTTAGTCCACACTACTTGTCCATCCATATACTCACTGAACATATATAAACTGGGTGCCCGCTGTATTGAAAAAGCTATAATTTCTCATAATATTCATTTCAACATTCCCTTCTCAATCTGGTTATTAGGAGGTTTATCCTGTAATATGATATAAGGGTTATATCCCATCATGGTGTAGGAAACATAAGATAAAACATAAAAAAAATTTCAGAGATTGATCAGTAATTAAAGTACCTGCCTTGCAAAACCAAAGACAGGGATTAAGATCTCCCAAATGTATATAAATATCAAGTATAGGGGCCTGCTTGTAACTCCAGTCTTGGAAAGCAGAGACAGGCTGCCCCAGTGCAGTTTTGACTGAAAGATTCTGGCTCAATGAACAACATAGAAGAGATATCAAGGATCATTTCTCACTAATGCCAACCTCAGGACTCCATATACATAATTAAAATTGTTTCTACTAATATAATGATAAATAAATAACCAAAACAACTTGTGACTTTGACTTCAATGAGTAAATTTGTAATTCCCACAGTCTTTCTATCATTAATGAACAAAAGTAACTGTCAAGTCCATTAACTCAAGCTATTAGTCCTTGGTTTGCTTCTTCGTTGGATGCATGTCATGCAGAAGTGATAATTCTGAGTAATGTGGCCTGACTGCTAATAAATAAGGAAAGTCAAACTATTCATGGATTTAAAAGTAAAATAGGTGAAACAATATTCACTGCTGGTAAAGATATAAAGCAAATGTTTATATATCATTGATGTGAATAATAAATACTTTCTACATATTATTTTAAATTTCTTTAGATGAGAAATCTAGGCACACAGTAGCTTAAGACTTAGTGGTCAGAGGTTTACCAGAGTTTCCACAGGCCTCTTCTGTCCTCATCTGAAAATTCTAGTGGAACAATTTAATCCCAAACTTGTTTGCAGTGTAGGAAGAATTCACTTACTTGAATTTTGTACGAAGTATGATTCTGAGCAAGGTATAGTAGCACACCCCTTTCATCTCAGCACTTGGGGGACAGAGGCATGAGAATCTCATGAGTTTGAAGCCAGCATGGTCTACAGAGGGAGTGCCAGGAAGCCAGAGTTACATAGAGAGACTCTGTCTCAGCTAGGGGTTAGGAAGTTTCTGTATTCTTGCTAGCTATTGGCTGGTCAGGAATGTGAGCTCAAGGAGACTGCTCTCAGATCCCAGCTATGCTATCAAGCTGTTCTCATAGCCATCAAGAGACCTTCTTATTTCAGTTTGGTTTGTCTTCAGGAAGTACTTCATAGCAAATCACAGGATTAACTGAGGCCCAGCCCAGATAGTATCTCTAGCTCAAGATCTCTTCCCAGCACTATTCAGGTTGTTACTTTTATTACTGAAGGAAGACATATAGCTCAGGAAACAGAATTCCTATAGCTCATGAGAATTTCACTTATAGCAAGATCTGATACTTTTAAAACAGATGAAGCCTATGGAGAATATACACATAGTCTACTTAACAGATTGTAAGCTTCTACATTAAAAAAATCTAGAACAGCTAATACATATGCCTCAAAATTATTTTCACACACACATACTATCATTTTCACCACTTAATTTGATATGAACCTAATTGTCCACTGATTGGACATAGTCACAGTCTATTTTTGGAAATACAAAAATAAAAATACAGGTTAGGTAGTTTTTTGTGTGAACTTCCTTTGGCAGAAACTGGGGGTGGGGGGTGGGTTCCAATAACTCGAGAACATCCAGAGTCCCAAGAGTTTTATTATTCATGGTGTGTGTAGATGGTCTGGGTGCACTGCCCCCTGCCCCCACCCCCCATTTAAGCCAGGGGAGAGCTGGCTTAAATAGGAGAGGGGGGAAAAGGTGTGGCTTGGAAAAGGAATAACTTAATTTAGCTACACCCCCCCCCCGGCCTTTAGGTAACTCATGAATATGGAAATCTCTGGAGGCTGAAGTCTGTAGTCACTGCCTTCTCTAGCCTGCAAGTCACTGCAAGGTGCAGATCAAACGGAGATCACACCACATATCAGGAGCCTGGATTCTGGGAGCACAGCAAAATAGATGCCTGCCCTTCACAGGCAATGGACACATGTTGGGTCTCCAGCCTACTTCCAGCCAGCGCTTCAACCAAAACCTATCACAGTCCTACAATTTTAAAACAGTTTGTAAAACATGGAATTTTAAATTTTCAAACATGGAATTAGAAAATCCAATGTCATGACTCTGTAATTACTCTTTTGTGATACTTTCTTCCTACATATTCTGGGAATCAGGAATGATATATCATGTTGGAAAGTAGAAAATGACATGGGGCAGGCAACATGTTATGTATCTTTTCATAAGCCCCAAATGTGGGGAGCCCTCATTGCCTAAGCAGCCATAAAGTCTTTAGCTCTTAATACTATTTTGTTTGCAACACCTGAGTTTCACAGGTTCTTAAAGAATTATTAAGCAAACACATGCACCATTTATCATCATCATACTGTAAGTACACAGTTGTGTTTAAGAACACATTTCAGGATGATTTCAATATAGCATATGTAAATGTTTAAAATATCCAAAAGCAACATGTTTTATATATGCATATGAATATATATGTATATATATACATATATATATAATACTTTTACATTATATATTATACATTACCTATTGGATTTTGCATATAGCATATTACATATTATGCATTATATGTTACACAGCACATGCTAAACATTACATATTACACATTACTCATTACATGCATAAATTATATTTTTTGTATCTAGCATATATGCATATTATAGATAGAGAAAATTGCATGGACAAAGTGATTCTGATGACAGCTCTGCATCTTAGCAGCTTCATAACTTTGGTAAAGTACACAATTATTCCATCTTAAAACACTCATTTGTAAGGGATGAATCACCATAGGATTTAGAAAAAATTTAATAAATGTTTCAAGCCAAAGTTAAAATACTAAAGATGTGATTGCTGAGTAAACACAAATATGAAGCAATATAAAATTTGAGCTAGACTTGTACTCTTTGAAGCATGATAGTTTTTGTGTGTCTTTTATTCTAAGGATATGAGGAAGGTACTTAGTGATATCATTGGATGCTCTCTCCTCATTAGTGCTCTTATATCCTCTCATAAATGTTTTAAAAAGTTTGGTTAACTGTTAATTCCAGATGGAGTAAAAGTGAACACTGATATATTATATGCATGTTTTGATATTTTAAATATTTAAATTCCTAGGAACTGTTCTGTTAAATTTCTAATGTTAAAAATGATTCTATGTTAAAATCAGCATTAGGCTAGATGAACATTAATAGTCTTTATAGATCAATACAATGTTATCAGTCACTAATTGTATTCTTGGCTATATGCTCTATCGACTCACACCAGCAAGACATGAATGAATTGCCATATTATATTTTTTTGTCATTTATAGGAAATGACCTTCAAAAAAAGTTCATTGGCAATGCAGATACCTGATTTTTATATGCACAATCTAAAGAACAGTATATTCCTTGGCCGTGATGATTGGCATTTAAAATACTAGATCATTTTTTAATCTAAGCAGAATCTCAAATTGTTGATGCAAAATACCTGTATTGGTACACAACTTTTAAAATTTGAATGCTTTAATGTATTCATATCTCAAAGATCAGAGGTGCCAAGTTATCATTTATTACTCAGTCGTCAGCCGAGCAAATTGGAAAAATACAACAATAACAGATGTTGGGGTGGGGGGGACTGTAGTGCTCTGCCATTACTTTGACTTGTGTTTTTCATTTTGAGACTGGGTGAGTCACCCACAGAGAGTTATAAAGTAATACAAAGAAGATTCAAGATTTTAATAAGACATTACCTTGAGTTTTTTACATTGAAGATAGTATATCTCTGTCTGGATTCATATGCTTATATATGAGAACATTTACACAAAGATAGAGAGCCCAATAAATAGGAATAATAAAATTGCTATGTGGGTGAAAGTAGAAGTCTGCTTATTTCACATAGTCTCTCTCTCTCTCCCTCCCTCCCTCCCTCCCTCCCTCCCTCCCTCCCTCCCTCCCTCTCTCCCTCCCTCCCTC
>NW_021604562.1:4480825-4513895 GCF_004785775.1 Grammomys surdaster | reverse complement strand
TTATATCTTCTTCTTCTTCTTCTTCTTCTTCTTCTTCTTCTTCTTCTTCTTCTTCTTCTTCTTCTTCTTTGGTTTTTTGAGCTAATGCTTCTTTTTACAGTAAGGTCCTCATCCAATTACAATGCCCATGAACTTTCTATTGAGGAGTAAATACTTCCTTAAAGAAGGGAGAATGGTACCAATTAGCTATGTATTATCCAAGAAATTACAAATTTCATTTTTTATAATAATACTATATTCTTTGGTTGTTAAAGTCAAACTTTTTAGAAGAATTGGATGAAGGAGAAGAGTGGGAGATGGTTCAAAGCACTTAATTGGTGATTTTGCTCATATTATTTGAAATCATGGACTTAGTTGAACCCTTATCAATACATTGACTAATCTACTTAGAGCTACATCAACCAGACATTTTCAAATGTGTCAACATCACAATTATTAGATAAAACCTAGTGAAAAGCTATTCAGCTTTATTTTTCCAGTGCTAAGAACCTGTGATATGTAATTGATTTGTATTTGGCTTGTAACACTTTTGTGGGTGAGAATGTATAGATAAAAGAACTCCTATTTTTAACCTGTGAGGCATAGTCAGTAAATATGTTCATATGTATAAAAGAGATTATATACCATTATATTATAATTTCAAACAGTAAAAAAATCAACGGTGTTATGACCTAATATAATAAATGAAAGATTTTGTAAAGAATCTTTTTTCCTTTTGTGGACTATGTACCCAATAAATCTTTGTAAAAATTGAAGGAATTACATTTTTCTTTATTCTTTCCAAATAGTACTTTTCTCTTTGTCAACAAACATAACAAAACTGGTAATTCCATGTTTGTCACAGGCAAGATGAATATAGTGCAGGAATAGCATTATCCATTTATAACTTCAGCAATGGGAATAAATATAAGTATTAATGCAGTAAGCAAAAGATTTTTTTGATCTACTTCACAGCTAAAACCTACTCTCATTTTTTGAATTACAGCTGAAAATGTGAGGTTAGGAAAGATCAATGGATAATGTATTGTTATAAAATCTTGAACTAAAATTATGGTCTTTTAACAAATTGAAATCTTAGAAAATATTTTGAAACTATGTGAATAAAGAGAAAAATATCAGGGAAGATTTTAAATATCAATGATTCTTCCAATTGGTAGGTGTGGAGTCATATCCTCTCTGGTCAGAAGTTTTTATGAGATTATTCTGCAGCCACTTTGTGAGTGTGCTTATACAAATCTTGTAGTGTTTGTCCAAAGTTGATTTGGCTGAATAGTTGAGAAGAGAATCAGAAAGTCATATTACTGCCTGTAGTTAGGCTTTTGTTCATCCTCCCAGCCCCATGCTACCAGAAGTAAGACTCGGACTCAAAATATTTTTTCAATACATTAGCCAAATAGCTAGGCTCTACTCTGACTATATTATAACTTAGATAACCTAAATATTTTAACTTACCTTCTGCCAAGTGGCTGGTTACCTATGTTCAGGTAATATTCTTCTGTCTCCTCAAATCTTCCTGGGCCTATCTTTTGCCTGGCTTTTTCCTAGAATTCTTTCTCTAGGATGTCTCACCTCCCGTTTCCAGCCTAAGCCCTAGGCCATAGACTTTTAATTGACAGATGATGAGGCCATACAGTATACAAATATTCTCTCTACAACTGCTAGATATCTGTGATGGGGAAAAAGTGTTCCATAATCAATCAGAGTTATTTACCTACCTTCAGAGAAACTATCTGGCTGGCCAATCATTGCTCCCATTGTTCTTACAAAAAGTCTCCATGAACCTTTATACTGCATTGAGGTGAATTATTTTATCTTTATCCTGTTTTACCTCCTTTATTAATTTTCCACCATAGATCACTTTTTTTCATTCTTTCTTCTTCCCCATCCAAGCCAGGATTAGAAAACTGTCTTCACTGATATTTCCTTTCTATGTTCTAAATTAATGCATATTGTGGTTTGACCTGTTACAGTATTTCATAAATATATGACTTATGTAACAAATTTACTATTCCATAGCCTTCTATAAAGAAGTGTGCTATTAATATTATTGCACATATTATTATACTTACTGTATGATTCTTCTTTCTTCTATTTCCAAAGAAAAATGTGATTATAAGTGGTATCCTGTTTGTATGTCAGTAATCTTGCCTAACAATAACATTAAAGACAGTTTAGACTTCCAAATACAACAAAAAATAGCACTAGTATTTTATTAAATGTATAATATTCCTCATTATGACAAACAATCTAACTAGCCAAGTGGACATATACAGATTGTTAGTGATGGTTGCCTTTTAAAAAACTAGACTTGCTTTTAATGTAGCGGTACAGAGTTGAACATTTAAAAATAATTGTCTGTGAATGCTGGCTGCTAGCACAAAGGTCTTATAACTGTATCTTGGGTTTGTGTTCATATATCTGTTTTATCTGTCAGAGACACTCTCTACTTTCTCTTTTTTAGTACACTGTTGGAATTTCGGTATAATAATTGTCTTCTTCCTTATTGTAGTGCTAACATGGAGTTTTCCAATATAAATAATTTTAATAAACATTCTTAAAAGATCTGAAGGAAGAAGGTACCAGAAATCTTATCACAGAAGATACAGTGGATTTTTGAATTGATAGTTAAAAATTAAACTCCATCATTTTGGTATATATAAAATTATAGTAACTTTCTGATACATTCTACTTCTTTAACTTTTTATTTTGACTTCAGCATCTTATTCACATAACCTTAAAATACCGTCATTTGTACATATTAATCATGCACCTTTCCTGACCTATCTTACTGCTTCCCAGATGAATACACTTTCATTAAAGAATAACTTTATTTTTAAGTGGTACCATTTACTGTCAATGTACTGACAGATTATGTTTAATGTTTTTCATTATAAATCAAGTTATAATTTTATTTATAAGTATAATAATAATTCTAAGGAAATGACCATTTTTCCTATAATAATTCATTTATTCTTACAGCCATGAAAAGTGGCAGTCTTGTGGCACTGATGTTTGAAATGCATACAGGTTAATTACCTGAATGTGTGCAAAATAATGCAAAGGATTGGGTAGCACAACCTGGAGAGATCAGCACAGGTGGTGAGGTAATGGTCCAACTCTGAAGCTACCATGGTTTTTATGTTTTCAGAGATGCTGTGTTGTGAGTTCTAGGTATGATACTCACTGTTAGAATTAGTTGGCTGAGAAATACTGAAGCTGAAGCCCCGCTTTGAGATCTAAGTCCAACTTTATATTCTTCAAGAAGATACGGTATCAGCTCTAGAGCAATCTGAGCCATCCTAAGGGATATGGAATAGTACCGAGGAAGTTTAACTAAGAGGCAGGCTCGCCTTTAGAACTGTGATCAAGACTCAAAATTATAATATCACTATTGAAAAAAATATCTTTTTGAGTTTATGATGGATGTCATAACATTTTTGTAAAATAGGGCACTTACTTTTTTTCACATGCTTTACTTTTTTAAAAAAAAATTTTTGATTAATTTATTTTATGTATGTGAGTACACTGTAGCTATCGTCAGACACACCAGAAGAGGGAACCAAATCCCATTACAAATGGTAGTGAGCCACCATGTGGTTGCTAGGAATTGAACTCATGAACTCAGGAAGAGCAGTCAGTACTTTTACCCGCTGAACCATCTCTCCAGCCCCTCTAATATGCTTTTCCTCCTAATTACTTCCTAGCATCCTTCCTAGACACTAGTGTTGTTTTCCTGTAAAAATAATAGATTGCCAGCATTTCACGGTACTTTCTGCCTAATACTGAGAAATCACATCTTATCTTATAGTCACTTCTTCAGTGGGTGTATTATCCCAATATGTGTTTCAAATTCAGTATTCTTAGCTTAATTTGCCAGCTTCCACTTCTATCTTCTATGCTAATTTCTCTACATTTACTTGTTGCCACAAATTTTGTGTCCAAGTCAGAGCTTCAGAGTTTACCATTTTAGGTTTTTCACCTCCAAATAAAATGGCAAATAGTATTTTTTCACTTTAATTCTCCCTCATTTTTTCTACTAATCTTTCAAACTTTCTTCTCCTTATTTCCTCATGTTCTACATCATTGTTTTAGAGGTTAGCCTTTATGATGATCAAATATCTCATTAAGTTAGCCATATTGGCTTTGAAAGTATCTAGAACTGCTGGATACAAGAATTTGATGATAAACTGTGGGAAATGTCACGGCAGACCTCCACAGGTAAATCATCATGAAAAGGTGATTTACCCAGAAATATAATTTCTAGGAATTCATTTGTACCTATTCTTTGACAAGTGAAAGTATATATGTCGCAAAATACCACATCAACAATGCTTATTAAAAGTACATTCCAAACACAAAATTGTATAATATAAAATAAAAATTAGTTATATCTGTATTGATTTTTAAAAATATATGTATATACATTTATAGTTCATTATGTCATTTATATGTAAATCACATATACACAGGTATCCTTAGATATGCATAGAATCTTTCTAAGTAGTACATATACACACAAATTATGCCTGTGGTAAACTATGGACAGCGACCAGAAATCCAGAAGTTGGAGACTTTTCACTACATATCTTTTTTAAAACATTGTTCATGTATATGTTTGTATGTCTTTTTGTCTATTATATATGTTCAAGGGTCTGCATGGGCCGGAAGAGGGTATCAGATCTCCTGGCGCTGGAGTTAAAAGCAGTTATAAACTTTCAGGCATGGATGCTGGTGACAGAACTCAGCAACCCAGGAAAGGCCAAACAGAATAAGCTAAGTCTGAACTATTTATTGTCTCCATGTCCAGTATCATTTATCTTTTAATCTATAAATGTTTCTTTTTCAAAAAGGAAGTGTGCAAAATGAAGTGTGCATAGCTGAAGCCAAGGCTCCTCTCCTAGGAAATTTTGATTTGAATATATACATTTGTAGAAGTACAAGTAAATATAAAATCACATTTAATCATTTTTAAACTTATTTTAATTACTATGATGCTGAACATTATTTTATTTTTTTTACACTACGTCACATACCCAAAAATGATCCACATAAAGTAACTATGTAAGTATCCAATACAAGAATCAACTATACCCACTCTGACCATTGGAAATGACTAACTGGACTGTGTTTCTTGTATGTTAAGGAAATGTTAATCTGCCAAATACCTTTCTAATTATACTGAAAATTGATACCAGATTTCATTAGCTATAAACATCTTTAACATAAATAGTTCTCAGGAAAGCAGGTCATAATACAGTACTTTTAAAAAGAAGGCTTTAGGGCTAAGCATGGTTATGCTCTGGTTTTTCTAAATTAATATTTTGTTGATTAGTAGTTTTAACAATATTCCATAATTCCATAAATAAGATAATACATCTTAAATCATTTTATACTCCCACAATGTTCAAAGCCATTACTCAGTTTTCCTTCATTCAAATGAAAGACACTCAAAATGGTAATAGTCTAAAATTGAAGTACATTTTTTAAAACGTTGATTAGAACTTTAAATATTTTCTGATATCAGCCCAACAAACATTTTAAAATATCTTCTATCAAAATGGCATGTCCATGGAATATTTAAACGACATGAACAGATTATTGGAATGCTGGTAAATCTCTAATGCTGAATTGCACTGAAAACAAAGCAACTACTGCATTCGCCTGAAGAAAGAAAATCACTGCAAAGAAATCACAAAATCACTGCAAAAAATAAGATCAAGACTTTTTGTATGATACAGCACAAATGTAGTGCTCTGAGAAAAAGTGCCAAAGTCAAACCAAGTTTTGATTGCCAAAAGGATATAGGAATCTCCCTCCCCCCTCTTCTTCTCTCTGTCTCTCTCTGTCTCTCTGTCTCTCTCTGTCTCTGTCTCTCTCTCTTCTTCCTCCTCCTCTTCCTCCTCCTCCTTTTCCCCATCTTCTTCCTCATTCCTCTTTTCTCTTTTCCCTCTCTCTGTGGTTAAGCACTAGAAAGTTAGATCAACTCCACTTTGAAAATAAATCACACACACAATCAGGCATGTGCATACCCATATCACACAAAAGCACATATGCAAACAATGTTAGCCAGGACTTGAAGATAAATCTATACACTTTCCCAAGAGTACAGAAGCTTTAGCTCCAGAGGCCTGCATAGTTACCATGGAGGCCTGAAGGGAGTGGACCTCCACCCACGAAAAGCTTCATCTCAGGCCAGTTGTAGCAGTGAGTGTACAGTGCATTGGGGAATTCCTCAGTGCCACCAAAGTAATTCACCCAGAGTTCATCTTGGTTGAGCCAGCCTCTCCCACAAGTGAGTTTGAGCTTTCTCCCTGTATGCCCAAGAAATGAGTCTGAACTGGATGAAGCCCTTTCCTCCAAGAACTTCTGGGCACGGATGTCATAAAAGAGCAGAGAGCCGTGTCCAGTGCCCACGGTGATAATGTGCTGGTAGAAACTGAGAGAACGAACACCTGTGCCTCCCTCTCGGGAACACAATGGCTTGATGTTCTGCTGGCGTTGTCTTGGATCCAGGAATGAAACATGAGACTGGGAACCTACAGCATAGAGGGACAACTCATCACAGTAGGTGAGACACACATTCTCCCGGCAGTAAGGCAACCTTAGGGACAGCAGCCTGGACAGGGAGCTTCGGGCTTTCCACAGGTGGAAGTAGCCATCCAGGGACACAGCTCCGAGTTCCTGGTTTCTGCCACTGAATGCAAGGGCTCGCACTTTGCGGTTACCCGGGTTAGTAGTTGCCCTCGGGATGGCTTCCATGTCCCTTGGACGAATGTGTGAATACCGTGGAATTCCAGAATTACTGTGCCAGGGAATGCTGCCATTGAACATGTCAGGATCCACCCGCCAGAGTGCCACGGTGCCATCACGAGAGCCACTCACAGCCACGGTATCACTCATCCATGCAATGGCGAAGATCCAGTCACTGTGGCCTTGACGGTCACCTAAGCACACAGGGTCTAAGGTGGGTAGCTGATAGACTGCTAGACTGTTGGGGTTTTCACCTCCTGTAGCTAGGAGGGTCTTAGAGGGATTCAGCTGGATGGCGTGGATGCCACAGGTAGGTTGGGCAAGGGTTTGTCCAGGTCCCCTGTCTCTCATCAAGGGAATGCGAGTGATCTGGCCGGTCTGAACATCAACCACGAAGAGTGTGTTGCACTTGGTGCCACACACCACCTGCCTGGCATTGAGCCACTGAGATGCGAACACCTTGTTGAGAGAGCCTAGGGTCAGCTGACGCTCCCTCAGCAGCTCAGGCAGCCTGAGGACTCTGTAGCTGCTCAGGTCGCCTTCGAAAACCGCGAGCCCGGGGTGGCCAACGGCGCCCAGCGCGCGGCCCTTCAGGTAGTGCACCAAGGAGCGGCGAGCCACGGGCCGCCTTGGCCTCTTGGCCAGCAGCAATGGCCCAACTGTTTGGCCTGTCCCCGCCACCGCAGCCGCCCGCCCAGGCGACAAAGAAGTCCCGGCGCCCTGCTGGACCTCGGAGGCTTTCCGCTTCCTGCTACCTGTTTGCTGAGGGACCATGGTGGGCAGCGGGCGGGCTGCAGAGGCGGCGGCGGCGGCGGCGCGGCGGCGGCGGCGCGTGGCACCCGTGTTGGCCGTGGTGGCGGTGGGGGTGGCTGTGTCTCCGAATCACCGGGGAGGTGTGTGTGTGTGTGTGGGGGGGGGAGATGGCACTGGGTCCCAGGGGCCAGGAAGCTGAGGGATCCCTAGAGTACCGAGCGTCCTGAGTCCTGAGTGCGTCGGTGGCCAAAGAGGTGAAGGTGGCAGCTTGGCTCTGCAAGGACTCTGAGCTTGGAAGGAGCTGGATGCGGGCTGATTGTGGCGTTGAGAGTGGTGGCAGTGCAGAGGGCGGGCAGTGCTGCCGTCTGGGAGGTGGTGAAGTCAGTGTGGGGCTTGAGAGTAAGCTAAGAGACCTGAGGTTGAGAGGCGGAGAGAGTGGGAGGGGCTGTTGGCCATGGGGTGCTGGGTAGCAGAAGAAAGTCTGCGTGGGGGTTGGGAAGAAGCAGAGGGGATGGGAGCGGAGGAAGGCTGTGTGGAAACTCTGAGGAGATTCCTAGAGGGCTGAGCTCCAGTTAGCTCAAGAGCTAACATAAGTTTATTGGTTTTTGTTTTGTTTTGTTTTTTGCTTTTTGTTTTGTTTTATTTTCTCTACCAGACCCACAACAGCTCCCAACTAGTGTAAAATCAAAACCTAAAATGTAGTCAATCAGGGGATCAAAAGGAGCACTGAATGTGACACCACTTGGGAAGAAATAAATGCACACTTGGTGTAATCAGAGGACACTTTGACTAAGGTTGTTCTTTGAACTGGACTAGGCATGGAGGCGTTGCAAAGTGACCTCTGTGGTTTCTTTCTGTGATTTCTGTTAAAGCCCCCTGCAGACTGCTTTTTAAGCTAGTCCTGGCTTACTCTGTTCCTGTTCCTTTTTATCTTCTGAACTTGAAGTTCCTGAGGTACTAAACTTGAATTTCTGAAGGGCATCTTACTAAATTCCTACTCCTTGACCCGGATTCAAAGCAAGGTATTGGTAGGGAAATAGTCAAAAAGAAGCTCTGGAGTTTGAGGGGTCTACAGTGATGTAGAGATGGGAATATAGAGGTTCCGAATGAATGGCATGATGGGTTTTTCTGTACTAACTCCTCAGGAACCTCAGAAGCCTGAGATGTTGGGGTCCATGGTAAGAGCAAAGAAGAGGTTCTAGAGAGAAAGGCATCCCTGTATTCTCCAGATGGAACAAGTCCAATTTATGAAGTGAAGACCAGGACTCCTGAAGAGCTCTGTCTTATATCAAAGGCCATCGAAACATCTGGAAGGGACATGAGAAACACACAAGATATCTGCATTCAGATGGTGGAAGAACTTTTCAGAGGGACAACATGAGGCAATGCTGAGAGGGCAGATTTTAAGGACTTGGCAGTCTCAAGAGTGAAGAGATCCATAGCTGCTTTGTATCCAGCTCCAGTGTATCCAGCTCATTTGCAGTTGCATACTGAGCAAGACCAGTTGCAAAGCATACCTTTGAGTGGGAGATTGGTGGCTGTTACCAAGGCATATGGATACATGTGATATGAGGGTTCTAATTTGACATATCTGATCAGTCATATGAAATAACAGCTATTTTATTGTTCTTTCCAGTACACAGCAATACAGGTTTTGCAAAGTTATCTCAACTCTACAAATTTCAGGTCCAAAATCCCTTGGACCTTTTTAACCTCTCCCGTCGAACTTCTTTGTACATGTGCATCCACCTCAATCATTTTCTCTGTGCACAATGCAGTATCTAGGAAGACAAAAGATAGCAGAAAGGGGTTAAGGAGAGGTAGTATTACTGAAGAATAAGTGGTAGGAAATCCCTTTATCTACTAAAGTTTCTGTTTTTTTTCTGTTTTAAAAATATAAATTAGAAAAACTATGATACATTGTAGAATAGGTCTTTACTATTGTATAGACTAAAATAGACTGAAATTTTGGGGATGTATCTATCAATCTGTATGTAAGCATACTGGATATGTAAAAATGAGATATATGGTCATTTCTGATAACATTTATTGAAATCTAGGTAGATAATTTATACTAAACCATTGAACGGCCAAACACTCTATTTGCATTCAGCCTCATAATAAATTTTAAAATTAAATTTTATCTTAAAATGTTTTAAAACAAGGAAAGTAAAACTCAGAAAAGGTAATGATTCATGATCTCACAGTCCATACTACACCAGATATAAATCTTCATCTGACTTTATTACCTTTTAAAATGATTTGTACCCGGTAATATTAAATGATTGTAATTTTTGTTTCTTCAAAATATAACCTATCTTTATTGTGAAAACTTTACCATGCTTGCTTCCGAAATTTAGATATAATTTTTAAAATCAAGAAATTAATAAATACAAAATACAAATCACATTTTTTCTTAAGAAAGAAAATACCAATACAATGTTCTGACATTATTACTCTACTTTTTGTTAATGTAAGTGTGGTAGTTTGTATTTAATATTCAGATTCCATGTTTTATGTGAATAAATGAGTTCTAGGATATCCTACAGAAAAGATGTTCCATTCATGTCTATACATTTAAATTGTTCTGTGCTCTTAAAAGTATTAAGCAATTTCAGAACAGAAGCAAACGATATTGAAAGATACATAGATTGGTTTCATCTCCCAGTGTAGAGTATTTATTTATATATTTTATATTTCTAGAACAATATACTGTTTAGAAATATGTAAAGCTGCAGACTATCATTGAAGGTGTAAATATAATGGCATGCTGGTAAACCTTTCAGATGTTAATATCTTTCTGGATCTCCACTAATTATTTCTCTTGCCTTGGAAGAGTGCTCAGTTTATTAGAATAGAGTCTTCTTGCTTGAAATACCCAAGATTCAACTCACAGAACACATAAAGCTCATGAAGAATGAAGACCAATTGGGGGTGCTTCGGTCCTTCTTAGAAGGAGTAACAAAATACTCAAGGGAGCAAATATGGAGACAAAGTGTAGGACAGAAACTGAAGGAGGGGCTGTCTGCAGACCTTTACTGGGTATCCATTCCATGTGCAGTCACCAAAGGTAGAAGCTGATGTGGATGTCAGGAAGTACATGCTGACAGGAGCCCAACATAGCTGTCTCCTTAGAGGTCTGCCAGAGTCTGACATATACAGAGGTGGATGCACACAGCTAACCATTGAACTGATCATGGGGTTCACAATGGAGGAGGAAGAGTGATGACTGAAGTTGCTGAAAGGGTTTGTGGCCCCATGGGGTGAGCAACAATACCAACCAACCAGAGCTCCCAGGGTCTAAACCACCAGCCTGAGAGCATGAGTGACCCATGGCTCCAGCTGTATATGTAAGGGAGGATGGCCTTGTTGGCATAGGTGGGAAAGGAGATCGTTGATCCTATGAAGGATGGACGCCGAGTGTGGGGGAGATCATGGGTGGGGAAGTGGGAGTGGGGGGAGGTGGGGGCACATCCTCATAGAAGCAGGAGGAAGGAGGATGGGATAGGGGGTTCCTGGGTGGGAGGGAGGAAATGAGCTAAGGGGACAACATCTGAAATGTAAATGAAATATCCAATAAAATAATAAAAAAATGCAAAACTCTAAAAAAAAAGTACAGCTCCTAGACTGGAGCCCTCAAAACATTGTTAATGGTCCACACAGAAAAGCATAGAAGTTGAGATCATTTTAGGATTTTTTTTCATTATTTTATTGGTTATTTTATTTACTGACATTTCAAAAGCTATCCCCCTTCCCAGTTTCCTCTCCACAAATCTCCTATCCTCTCCCAGCCTTTTGAAGTATTTGTTTTTCAACAGCCAATTTTAGGACTGTTGACTGTGATAATAAAATATTTTACATTTATTGACTTCAAAAAAAAAAAAGAATAGAGTCTTCTCTTTCCTTACAAATCTCCTTTGTCCCTTACTGCTTTTTGTTTCAAATTATCCCCTCTACATTCATGTATTATACCTCTCTCTTCAATTGGATGGGGTTTAATATGAATGACTATAAGGCAGTATCATGCTGTTTCATAATTATTTAATTCACTTATATTCTACTATTTCATTGATACTGTAAATACGCCAAGAGATTATAGGGTAATGCTTTTAATTAATTCATATTATCACACAGTTTAAGATACACTGTGAATGTCTAATGAAATGTTATGATCACTTGTTGATAAAAAGAATAAATAAAATAATATCCAACAATTTAGAGACATTTAAAACAAAATTAGTTGATGTAACAAAGGTGAAACATTTTATTTGAATTGTAGAAATGTTATATAGTGTTTTCATTTCATATATATCACATATATTCATATCTTTGCTGATATATAATAATCATTGCATCTATGCTTCAGATATATTATATTACCACTGAATTATTATTCATTTACACCTATTTATAAGTCTGCTTGTACATACAGTTTTAAAGACTTTGGACAATATATAAATATTCCAAAATTTGTCATCTCCATTTGACATCATGAATAATATCTTATAAAATAATCCAAATATATTGAAAGTGTTACTATTTATTGTTAGGATACTAAAATAGTCTCAAGATAAAGGCATTGACAATTGAAAGAAAACCAAAGCAGGAATGAAAATAATTAAGGGATCTGAAGAAATAATCATTGATATTACTTTTACATAAGATTTCTTAAGAAAATATATGTTACTACTCATTAATACAGCTTCAAAATTGGATACAATCCTCAGGTATGTGTGTGTCCTTATAAATCGAATGGCATAATCATTTGTAGTATGTTAAGTAGAGATGTAGACTAAGTTTATGTTAGAAGATATCTGTAACATCTTCTGCACATTTGAAAGAATTGTTCTTGAATTATCATTAACAACAAGTGTAAGTTAAACACATTAAAATGAAGTGTAACCAAACTTGTGCAAACATTATTTTGGTAGTGATATAAGCAAATTATTTTGGGGCTGGTAAATTAAATAAGTCTTCACTTAATCTCTAATATAACAATAATATTTCATTCTTTGATACTATCTTATCTCCTAAGAAAACGATCTATTATTTTAGATTATAGTCTTTGAGGCGTCTTCTAAATGGCTTGGTATAGAAACTGGTAAAAATTGTTTCTCTACAGGAGCTGAAGGAGTTTGCAACCCCATAGGAAAAACAATATCAACCAACCAGATCCCCCCCAAAGCTCCGAGGGACTAAACCACTAACCAAAAAATACACATGGAGGGGGGGACTCATGGCTCCTTCTGAATATGTAGCAGAAGATTGCCTTATCATGGAGGCCCCCTTGACCTTGTGAAGGCTTAATGACCCCAGGGTAGGGGAATGCTAAGGTGCTGAGGTAGGAGTGGGTGGGCAGTTGAGGGAGCAGCCTAATAGAGGCAGGGGAAAGGGGAGGGGAGAGGAAGAGGATAGAGGGCCTGTCGGGGTAAAACTGGGAAAGGGGAAAACATGAAATGTAAATAAATATAATAACCTATACAAAATTAAAAGATTGTTCCTCATACTTGGTTTCCCACTATGATCACTCTACCAAAGTTATATCCTGTTGGATAAAGGAAGAAAGCAAAAATTAAAGGGAATTTTGATTCTATGACCTCTAATTGGTGTCATTTCTATCCATCTTCCTAAGCAAAACAAATGTGTCATAGTTTTAGTGTGGTCTTTTTAAAAGAGAAGAAGTTCAGTGTTGCCTATATGTTTTGCAGGAGGCACAACACAGTAAGTAAGTAAGAGGCTAGGGAGACAGATAATGTGGTTTTCATTTTAGTTTTATGACATGAACACCTTAAATTAAACTAGTTTTAATATTTTTCATATAATATTTATTTTGTGCTTATTACCTCATGTATAAAACAGTGATATTACCTCCCACAACATGGTCATTTGTGACTAAATGATCCTCTTTTTCTGTGTATGAACATGGGTATATGCTTGTTTTTGTGAGAGAAGTGAGTAAGCAGGAGAATAAAAATAATAATTCAGAAAGTATAGATACTTAATAAAATTATCTTTAAAATTTCTGACTTTTTTATTCCTTTTTACTATTTACCATTACACAGGTAGTGTGGTATTTAGGAAAGGGGAGATTTTGAGTGCTTATTATATTGCAAAACAAACATATATACCGTTACTAAAAGATAGTATATTCTGAAACAAAATATTTGTAGAATTGGCCACTTTTCTACTTTTATAAGTCTCAATTGTACTGTGAGATTGGAGATGAATATTCATAAGGGAAGAATGTGTTCTAGGAATAAATTTATAGTGTGCTAGTGGATCTTAAAGGGGGAAATTTGGAAAGTTTCTTCTATGAAACATCCAGATTGGGGCTTTACCTTGAAATAGATACTGATATAAGTGTATATTCCAAGAATAATTGAAATTATTTGTACATAAGGCATTTCATATGTGTCTATTTTAGAGATAATAAAGAGAAGTGAGTGAAACATCATATAAATCATTCTTTGATATCAGGCAGTTATGTAAAAACATAGATAAATGTAAGCCAGTGAAGTAGACTTAGAACATAGTGCACAAAGCACTCTGCAGTATTGTAACTGAATATAGATTTCAATTGTTATTTTCTTTACCCTTAATACCTTAATATCACTCAATTTGAAAGCACCATGAATGCCAATGCTTCCTAGCTTTATATCTCCACGACAAAATTGTCTTCTATCTCCTGCTTGACACATTTTAGATATCAAAACAATATATCAAGGCCAGCATATATAATCCAGAAAGCTTGATATCAATGCTCATATTCTTAAACTGTTCCCATGAATTGTACTGTCATTTATTCAGCTGTTCAAACCTAACTTCTAATAATTATCCTTGACATACATCTCTCCAATGTGTTTAGTTCCAATATTTTGTCTTCTAACATTTTTACATACATTCTAATCTCAACATCTCATTGCTACCCCTAGATCTCAAACCACTACTTAGTCTTGATCATATAATTATAATAGCAGGCTAAGTCATTTTCCAGAGACCTTTTTCTCCTCTCCATTAGGTCTTCCACACTCGGGTCAATGAAATTCTTTCTTGAAAATCCCCTCTTCCTATTGCACTGATTTAGACAAATAAATACTTATCTGTAGTCCTAAAATATAGACCAAAGCCTAGAAAACATTCTACCAGGCCCAGCATGATATAATTTATGTTGCCTTGCCAGAGTTCTTTTTTGCTCATTATTTTTATTCTCTATCCACAATGGACCTTTTTAATGTTCTCAGCATTGCCTCATAATGTCATGCCTCAGATCTTTTTTATTTTTTATTTTTGCGTTATGTTCTCTCTGCCTGAAATACTTTCTGCCTCTAGGTCATCTACCTTTTACCTCCCACAGATACATGAATGTGTTAGCTGCTTATTTTTATATCATAGGTCAAGCGTCGCATTTTGAGGGAAAATCCCTTGGTACCCAACAATTAGATAGAGCAGGGTACCCTATTATGAAACAATGTAAACGTAGAATTCCATGTCTTTTGTCATATTAGGATTGCATGCCTATATTTATGACACTTGATAATAATTTGCAACTAGAACTCTGACTGAGGACAGGAGAGGAAGTATCCATTTGGCTTACCCAGTGCCCAGTGGCTAGACCGTCTTACAAAACAACAGGAGAGGAAGTATCCATTTGGCTTACCCAGTGCTCAGTGGCTAGCTCGTCTTACAAAACAAAACAAAACAAAACAAAACAAAACAAAAAACAAAACAAAAAACAAAGAAACAAAATACTAGGTTTTGCTGAGTGACAATTTAGAGATTCTGGAACTTTTATTGATGTATCTCAGTCTTTGATGCTTTGTAATCAACCATGTCCTCATTTAGCAGAAGTTGAAGGTACAATCTTTTGCTACCTGACATTTGATAATTTTTTAAATTGTTAATTCTTAAATTATTTGAGTCACAATTCTTTCTGGATGGATTAAATATACAACCCATAATAGTCTATTTCTGTGAATTTCACGATTGACTGATGTGATAGGCAGCTTCAGAAAACATTATACAAATAGAGCAGAAATATAATATAATACCATGAAACATTGCTACATTCTTTTTTATCTGTGAAGGTATGCACAACTAAACACAAAAGAACATTTCTAAATTTCTTCTGTTATAACTTCAGTGACAAGCACCAAGAACAATAGGGTACTATGGTTTTTAAATGGAAACTCAGTGATTCAATGCTTTCCTAAAATGAACATAATGATCAGAAAGCTTAGCAACAATTTCCTGAAATGCTTTTTAAAAATATTTGATGTGTAAAGGTTATAATTATTTATGAGGTACAGTATTGCATTGTACATGTGTACATGTATATACACATATGCATACAGACATATATATGTGTATGTAACATAACATGCAGCAGATATATTTAATGCACGACTATAAAACAGTAATTTTATCACCTTGAATATTATTAGTTTTATATTCAGTGAACTTTGAAATTCTTGTCTATTTACTTTGAAATCTATAATTAATTGCTTATTATGTTAAAACCATTAGTATTGAAAATAATTTTCCGAAACTCTGAGGGTTAATTCAAAATTATGTTTTGAAGTACAGATACTTTATGGAATGTGCTGTATTTGGCAGCTGATGTCATAAGAAAACTTGTGACAGTGAGTTCCTGCTGTTTTAAAGAGTTCACAAAGATTCACAAAGATTTTCTACATCAATATAACATGTTTTGATCATTTTTGCAGCCAAATAATCGTATGCAATAGACTAGGACTTAGAGTAGAAGAGGAACATTTGCTCAAATATATTGAAATTGTTCTTAATAGGTTTCTTACGTGACTCCTGGTTTTTCCTGAAGATACTGCCACCAAGTTTCTTTTCTTTTCTTTTTTTTTTTTGATCCTTAACACTTTAGTCTTTAATTAAGCACATAAAACTGTACTACTTAATATATTTCTCCATGAACTTTTTGTGAAATTCAGATCGCAGAGTATCATTTACAAATCGTTTGTCTTTCTTCTGATCATCTATACCCTTTGCACAGTTCTTAAAAACGACATCATCATCCCACCTTCTTTTAACCTTGAAGTTGGCCTGAGGCTGGGATGGGCCAGTGAGATTTAGGAGAGGGTTTCCACTCAGAATGTTTTCCATGCGGATTCTCTCTTCCTCTGCCTTTTGTTCTTGTTCCTTCCTGTCCTGTTCTTCAGCTCTTTCTTTTTTGAACTTTTCTAGCTCTGCAAGAAGAGCCGCAGTATCATCACCATCGCTCTCCTCTTCAAAATCCTCATCTTCCTCGTCTGTGAGAGGGTCATCAGCATCAAGGTTGGCAGCAAGAATCTGGTCTAAGCGGGGCTTCTTTGACACTGAAGAGGAAGTTGTATGTTCTCGGGTAGGATGGTCCCGATTTTTTTCACTTGCAGCAGCTCTCTCTCTCTCTCTTCCAACTCACCCCTGAAGTCCCGGTTCCGAACCTCTTCAGGAACATCCTGTGTAGTTTGTCTGTACTTTATCTTTGTATGCGAGGGAAGGTCTCTGCTTGAATATTGCTTGGAGAGCTGGCTGAAATCTCCTTCTCCTTTTCCTCTCCCACCTCTTGCAGGTTCAAAAATTGGCCTGGGTGCTGTTGTCATCTTTTATTTCTGGAGGGGGTCCGTCGCAGCACCTTCTGAAATTCACTCACGAACCATTGCGACCCTTCGCCACCAAGTTTCTTAATGAAAAAGTAGAAATGTTTCCTCATAATGGGAATACAGCTCAAACTTCTTAGCACTGAGAAAATGGAAAGTTAGTTATTGTCATGGTACTGTAGATAATAGCATGGTCCTTTTGGAATAAAAGAACATGAATCCTTAGAAAAGTTACTGAACCTCTTTTTATTATTCACTTTACCACTGAAAGTTGTAAGTTTTTATTAGAATGATATGATATATAAGACATGATCGACAAATCATAGATGTTTTTAAGTACTTGGTTTTTCCAAGCTTCCTGATTGATCATAATGAGCACAAGCCTCCAGTACTTCCTATTTCTTTTTTTTTATTGGATGATTTATTTACATTTCCTATGTTGTCCCCTTAACCCATCCCCCACCACCCCCTCGAACCCCCAATCCCCTCGCCCCTCCTCCTTCTTCTCTGTGGGTGTTACCTTTTTTTTACCCCCCCCACTTCCACCTCCCCACCCTCAAAATTCCCACCCCCTGGGGCATCCAGCCTTCATGAGGTCAAGGTTCTCTTCTTCCACCTATGCCCAGCAGGGCCCTCCACTTTTACATATTCAGCTGAAGCCCTGGATCCCCCCCTAAGTGCTCCCAGGCTGGTGGTTTAGACCCTGGGAGCTGTGGTTGGTTGGTATTGTTGCTCTCCTCATGGTGCCGCAAATCCTTTCAGCTCCTTCAGTCTTCACTCTAACTCCTCTATTGAGAACCCCATGATCAGTTCAATGGCTAGTTGTGAGCATCTGCCTCTGAATATGTCTGACTCTTGAAGGCCTCTGTGGAGATATCCATATCAGGCTCTTATCAGCATGCACTTCCTGTCTTCCACATCAGCATCTACCTTTGGTGATTGCACATGGGATAGATACTCAGGTGGAGTGGTCTTGAGACGGCCCTCCTTCAGTTTCTGTCCCTCATTTTGTCTCCATATTTGCTCCCTTGAGTATTTTATTGCTCCTTCTAAGAAGGACCGAATCACCCTCACTTGGTCTTCCTTCTTTATGGGCTTCATGTGGCCTGTGAGTTGCATCTTGGGCATTTCAAGGTTCTGGGCTAATATCCAATAATCAGTGAGTGAATACCATGTGTGTTCTTTTGTGATTGGCTTACCTCACTCAGGATGATAATTTCTAGTTCCATCCATTTACCTAGGAACCTCTCGAATTCATTGTTTTTAATAGCTGAGTAATACTCCATTGTGTAAATATACCACATTTTTTGAATCCATTCCTCAGTTGAAGGACATCTGGGTTCTTTCCAGCTCCTGGCTATTATAAATAAGGCTGATATGAACATAGTTGAGCATATGTCCTTATTATATGTTCGAGCATCTTCTGGGTATATGCCTAGGAGTGGTATAGCTGGATCCTCGGGTAATGCTATGTCCAATTTTCTGAGGAACCGCCAGACTGATTTCCAAAGTGGTTGCACCATCTTGCAGTCCCACCAACAATGGAGGAGTGTTCCTCTTTCTTCACACCCTCGCCAGCATCTACTATCACCTGAGTTTTTAATCTTAGCCATTCTGACTGGTGTGAGATGGAATCTCAGGGTTGTTTTGATTTGCATTTCCCTGACGACTAAGGATGCTGAACATTTCTTTAGATGCTTCTTGGCCATTCGAGTTTCTTCCGTTGAAAATTCTTTGTTAAGCTCTATACCCCATTTTCCAACAGTATAACTGATACTATACCTTTTCTCCAGGTAGCTCACCATGTTCTAGTGTCCTAGTGTCCTAGTGTACTTTTTAAAGTTGCTCAGCTCTTCAAGGTCCTATCTCAAGAAATACATCCACTATGACAAGTTACTTGAATAAAGCTCTAGGTGCACTTTGTTTTGCATGACATACATAATTCCATTACAATAGTTGATTTGCTTTGCTTCAGAAATTGGCTTGGGTTATGCATGAACTAGAAAAAATTTTAGCACACATATAAACAGTAAACACGCACACATACACACACAGGCACGCACACACACACACACACACACATATATATGCCTATCATAGTATCTGGCATATCAGTTGGAAAAAAATGCAGTTGCTGACTGAATGTACAAATGAATTTTCTTCCATGAAGACCATTGTTAATGCAATATAATATCATTCTGAAGGTTGGTTCACATACTCTCACATTTATTCTTGAATCACCTTAGGCTACTGTTCCATAGGATTGTATTACCTTAGTATACGCTTAATCAGTTTCACTCACTTGCACTTTAATGTTATCCTTTAAACGGTTCTCAGAGGTCATTATAAACAGTTCTATGAATATCCCTTCTGCATTTATTGTAAATGTGTTATGAAGGACACTTTTCATCATATTGCTAAATGTCCCCTTTGTACAAAGTCACACAGTAAATTAACTTTTATAATTTGATGTCAGAAGCCTTTATCTCTATGAAATTATTATATTTTCTCATTTCTGATGATGTGAACTCTATGAGAGTAGAAGCTGTGAAGTGGGAGAGACCTTGTGGTTCTCCCTAGAAGTTCAGTTAATTTTGTAAACTCATTAACCTTACCTATAAAATGAGGATGAAACACTCTCAATGAATATATATATATATATGGACTCATAAATTTTCAAAATATCTAGAAGGTTTTTGAAATACAACATGTGTTCAATATGTAAGAAAATATTTTTGTTTTTTTTAACTTGGTTTATAGGAAGCAAACTGACAAATTGAATGCTGAATCATCATTACACTTATATCAAAATTTTCAGTTACCTTAGTCTGATGTTTTATCTTGGAGTTTCATGCTGAAAAATATTTTCCAAGGAACTGAAGATATGGGCCTAGCAGTTTATTCAGAGAACCAGTTTTCATTCATAACACCTACAGGGAGGCTCACAGCCATCTGTAAGTCCCATCTCAGGGGATCTAGCTCTCATTCCTCAATGGGCATTAGATACATATGGTATACACACACACACACACACACACACACACAGACACACACAGAGACACACACATACACAATACATACATACAAACACATAAAGCAAACACATAAATAAAATGTAATAGGAAAAATTATATATTTCCATTCATCTCCTTATAGGTTTCATAATTTCAATATTTATGAAATTATCTAGTTATCAACTGATGACCATCTATGATTTCCCCGTGTCCCAGCATTCATGAATAGAGTAGCACTAAACATGGATGGGCATTTATCTCTGTAGTATGATATGTAGTCCTTAAATATCAGTGGAGTGCTTAGCTACAAACATGATATTTATGGCATAAATCTTTTTTCAAAAGGCCCAGAGACCTTCTAAGACATGGGTGCAGAAATATTGTGAGAATCAGAAGTCAAGGAGGTCCAGATGAAATCAATGTGTTCTGGGCTTTATACACCAGTGTACTCGTAAACTACAACTAGACATTGATGAATGTGAAACACCTAAAGAAGATCAAATCAGTCAACATTTGACCATGGGGTGGGAAAGGCTCCTGAGTGCCTACTTTTAGCTGAGGAACTATTGACAGTTGATGGATAATCAGGGTGGAGCCACCAACTATCTTCACTAAAATATAACCTCTGGTGGTTCTCTCAACCACATTCTAGACTCAAGGCATATCTCCACACTAATTAATACATGAACCTCAAGAATTGGACAGAGGAGAGATGGTGTTTTTGTTTGTTTAATGTGATAAATGGTAGAAGTAAGGATTGAACCTCGAGGACTTTGTGGGGGAAGTGAGAATTAATATGATAAAAAAATACACTGTACGCACATATGACTTTGCAAAAAAACCCAATGTTTTAAAACCTATGCAACTAATTAGAACATATACAGACTACATAAACATGTTATTCCCATTTTTGAAAAAAATAGTCTTAGTTACGAAGTCTAGTTATTATTATCATAGGTCTTCATTATGAACATACCAGGAAATGTTAAAATGTTGTTAAGAGAGAGACAAATTGTATTGTTTTTAATGAGTGTTTCTTCTGGGTTTGCCATAGTAGTGTACATGACACGTTTAGAGATCATTCTAGTGAATCCTTACCTGTTTAGAGTTTTGAAATATTTATATAGACATATGTTATAATACCATTGACATTTTACCATTAAAGAAAACAAAATCAAAGATGGGGTTACTCACAGAATAAAGATATGAAGAGAGCAATGGAAAAAATATTAAAACAAAATGAAAAAGGGATGTAGAGTATTTTTCTATAATCTTACTGTGCTATCTTTCTCTGAAACATAACCTAAAGAAGAAAAATATTGATGGCCATCAAGTGGGTTTGAGGGGTAAAGAAGCTTCCCACTAACCCTCACAACTTGAGTTCAGTTCTCAGAGAGAACATATTTCCCTCTTACAGTTTTTTTTCTGGTCTTCAAGAGTGCAGGTGTAGGTACTTGCATACACATGTGTATTCATACATAAATGCACATGAACAAATATTTTTGTCTAAAAAACAGGGAACAATGACTTTCCAATGTTTTCTGAAGTGAAAACGGGCAACTAATGAACACGCACTTGAATTTCTTATTGCAGTGTCTTTGAACAAAATAAAGAAAAGTGGGCATAATATAATGGTAATTAAGTTGATTACAATGTAAATAATTAATAATTAATTGTAATTACTCAAAGAAGTGATTAATTAGATGCACGTGATATTCTTAGAATACATTTGATAGTAGGAAATAAAAAGATTAATGAGATTTGAAGTCTTTGCTTTAAGTGAATTGGCATTTGCTTATGACAAAAATGAAAAATGGATAGATTATAAAATCACATCAAACACATTCACTAAATGATTATTGGTTAAGTTCTACACATTACGAATTTATCTTCAACATTTAGGAACAGTGTATACTTATGAATTTCTTTATGTACGTAGAATCACATCAGAAGTATATTTACCTAGACATAGATGATTATTCAAGTAAAAATTATTGGTACCATCTTTTTCTATTTTATTTCTGAACCAT
Source organism: Grammomys surdaster (assembly GCF_004785775.1). Lineage (NCBI taxonomy): Eukaryota > Metazoa > Chordata > Mammalia > Rodentia > Muridae > Grammomys > Grammomys surdaster. The sequence goes on along the minus strand of NW_021604562.1, from coordinate 4,491,740 downwards.
GCCTTAAGATTTTACAATTATCTTATTTAATGTATCATAATGAAAAGGCAACCTCCATAACGGTATGATGGTGTCTCCCTAGGTCCCTTTATTGTAGAAGCTCATCCAAATATAATCAATTAAAAGATAGAATATTGTGTGCTTCATGAGACACATGATGATACTTGATGGTTGCACGACTGCAATTCCAACACTTGAGAGGCTGGTGCAGATGAATCATGAGTTCAATGCCATCTGAGCTTTGCAGTGAAATCTTGTCTCAATATCCAACTACAACAATCAAAATATAGCTTGCATTTATCCTTGACATACATTGTACTATACATTTTACATTACAAGCTCTATCTTATACAATAGCCTTAATCAAAAGAAGACATTGTAAGGATGACGTAGTAGTTTATTCTTTTATATTCAACAGCAGATCCAATTTCAAGGAATATATGCCTTAAAGTCAGTTACTAGAAATCTGTCTTATTATATTAGCTACTCACCTTAAGATAACTAAGAGCCATTTAAATTCTTTGCATGCTAGGCTAGTGTTTTATCAAATGTCTTTTGCAAAGAGGGAGTTCTAGCCTCATTTATATTGGCAACATACATGACACTGACGTAAATTAGCATATCTGACACTCTCTAAGGAAGGCTATTCTGAGATTCTCTAATTCCCTGTATGTCTTCCTTTCTCTTCCACTCTAGAAAGTGATAACCTTCCCAAATCTTTCCCAATATCTATAAATGTTAACAAACCGACAAACCACTGTCATGCTTGCACCATACTTGAAATGTGTGTATTGTGGAATGACTACATAGAGACTCACTCTTCTAAGGTTTATAATGCCATGATCATTTGGAATGACTAGAAACCATGAAGCCATTAGATAATTTATATCTAGGACAGAGTAAGAAATGAGGCATAAAAATAGAACTAGGTAAGAAGATACACTGTAGTTCTAGTTCCTATTCATTGACTGATTTGGAGAAATTAGTTTATTCTAGCCAGCACAATATGGAAAATGTATAGAACAAAACTTGCATGAATGACTTAAGAAAAACTACATCTATTTTACCTTAACCATTCTTTTCTTATTTCTTGGATTTTTGATATATCACTGGATCATTCCCAGGGAATGAAGCTGCCATCTTGGGAATACCACTTTGAAGAGATACCCATGATGAAAAAGTGATATGAGTCCACTGCTAAGAAAGGGCTGGTCCTGATCTTATCTTCATATGAGTGTTTGTCAGAGCTTATTTTCTACTCTTACCCTAGGGGAGCTATGATATTATGTCATTATATATTATATCATAGTCTTAATTTACAATTTGAATATAGCTTATTAAAAGATTATATCACTCAGAAATATTGTACTAGCTTCTCTCTTAGTTCAATATAAGTATTATGGAAAGATTGTTCTTTCTTATGATAGTTGAAGACACAAACTGAGGTCTTACATATGCTAGGCAAACAGTTTATAAGAGAGCTATATGTACACTTAAAAGAATTGTTCAATTCTGTGTTTAAATTATCTTTTCCACAAACAATAACAATTACACAACAGGAAAAATTTTTCCAAATTAATGACATTGACTTGAGCTGGGCAACTCATTTAGCAAAAACCAAATACTTACATTGTTCTACCACTTGATATACACTACCATTTGCTCAGCCTAATATTAGGGGTTTAAAGAGCCCCTTCGCAATCTTTGCTAAGTTTTTTAACTGCTTTAAATTTTTAACAGATAATTTGGAGGTCCCCCTATATACTGTGAGTTATTGTAGAAAACAGCCATGTTAATATGCAAAGGATAATATTCTGTAACACTCTTCTGCAACTTTTCAAATGCAGGTTTTACAACAACAAAGATCATGTCACTCTAGTTAGAAATATTATAAGAGACTGCCCTACTTCAAAAGTGTGCGAATAATACTATTACAAAACAGTGTAACTATACTCTATATTATTACAAAATCATACACTTCAGAATGTAAAAGCTACACAATACACTCGCAAATACCACAAAAAAAGACATAACAGATTTTTTTTTATAAATAATTTATTTATTTTTGAACATGAAATGCTTTTTTATAGCATGTTTCACAAGGGGAGGGGGTAAGAGGGGCCAGATGGTGGAAAAGTACAAAATCTTCTTGGCCTGTGCCTTGAAACATGTCATGGTCTATACGGTACACTGCCTTGAATTATGATCTACCTGCTGTTCTTCAGAAGATATGGTACACTGCTTGAGTTATGGTCTCCCTGCTATTCTTAAGATGATATGGTACACTGCTTTGAGTCTATCTGCAGTTGCTAAGCAGGATCTTGAAGTTGCCAAGCTTCAGAGGACATTGTGCAGGTGGGGAAAGGTGGGGGGTGAGGGTAAGGGCGAGGGTCCTGGCTTCTGGCATCTCCCCCTTCTCTGTTTAGTTAGAGAAGGCATCTTATGATCAATCCCAACTATGTGAATTTTGAATTTGGATGTCTAATTATGGGGGGGTCTTAGACAAGTTCACAACCCCAAAACACTGATGTGAGACGAGTCACATCGATGGTCGAAGGTTTTAGGCTGTCGACGATGGGCAAAGTCAAGGGACTCCGATGTGGGTGAAAGGAGGGTGAGGGCCCTGTCTTAGGCCATGTAGGCTGCACCCACTCCCAGCACCACGCACTCCTTTTCGGCTGCATTGGGTGGGCCCCTGGGAAGTGGACCTACAATAATCCCGTCATTGGGCTAACTCACAGCCATCCTAGTCCCTTGTAAATGTGTCCAATACCACAGAAGGCACAGCTAACCGGCTACCATAAATATTAATGAAAAAAAAAATAGATACACTCACAAAGCCAGGCCCAACCATAAATACGATGAAGAATAATTTACATCCAGGGAAGAGAAATCTCCCTGAGAATCCCCTTCTTTTTTCTTTCCAGGCAAAAATGAATCACCCGTGATGCCTGCCATTAGAAGTTCTAATCCAGATGGGCCAGAAGTCAGGATCCTCGCCCTTACCCTCACCCCCTACCTTTTCCCAGCTGCACAAGGTTCCCTGAAGCTTGGCAACTGCAAGATCCTGCTTGGAAACTGCAGATAGACTCAAAGCAGTGTACCATATCATCTGAAGAATAGCAAGGAGACCATAACTCAAGCAGTGTACCATATCTTCTGAAGAATAGCAGGTTGCAGTCCTCCTCGCCCCCACGAATAACTAGGGCCTGCCAGTCGGGTCAAGTGGCACCCAGACGTGGGGCTCGAGGAACGGACCCCTCTGGACGGACCCTCATTGAGAGGATGTGCGCAGGACATCAAGATTAAGCGAGACAGAGATCAAAACCCGCGACCTGTCATCCACGGAACCAGGTTGATGCTGCCATCAAGAAGATGGTTGAAGTTCATTACCATCAGCCGAAAATTGAAGAGGATCCAGAAGTGACTCTGCAGGAGACTGACACAGCTGCCAGCTCCCCTGCCTCCCCCCTACGGTCGACCGCTAGACTTCCACGCCCTCCAGAAGGGTTCCTGGTATGCCTGGCTTTGCCCCCGTTTCTCTCAATAGAGAGCTTGGCCTCTTGATCACCACAACAAAAATTGGCTTTTTCCTAAACCAAGGCCGCCCTTGATATGGCCGCTAACATTGGGGAGCCTTCCTTTATGACAATATTACACCCCAAACTGACAAATGGTTGGTAAATTGAACATTTAACAGATTTTTTTAATTGGATATTTTATTTACATTTCAGATGTTATCCCCATTTCCCATTTCCCCCCCCAACCAAGCACCCCGTATCCCATATCTCCTCCTCCTGCTTCCATGAGGGTATGTCCCCACCCACCTACTCACTCCCACATCCCTGCCCTCGAATTCCCCCACACTGGGGCATCCAGTCTTCACAGGACCAAGGCCCTCTTCTCCCAGTTATGCCCAATAAGGCCATCCAATAAGTATAAGTGGTATAATGAATGCTAAACAGATGAAAATATCAGCTGCATAGTACACAGAATCACATGATGATGAGACCTTTTGAATTATTTGCTCAGTTTAATAAAGTTCTGTAAGTGAATAATTTAAATAAAATATCAAAATATTTTTTCTTATGAATTAATGAGAAAAGATAATGTAACTTAAGTCTCCCTATCAATAACCAGATTAAACAGAATATATATGTATATATACATACATATATATGTACATATACATACATGAACATACAAATATATATATATGTATGAGATATATTATAAGATATAATAATATCTTATAAAAGAATTAAGGAGATTTCAAACCATATGTTGTTTCAGAAAAGACAGAAGAATGTATTGAAAAGATATGCCTTCTTGAACTTCAAAGTTCATTTAGATAACAGGGGAACATAGAGTAGATAATGTAGTAACATAAGGTGTATAATTGGAGTAACATAGAACTCCTTCAAAATAGTATTCAATGGTAGAAAAATGCCCTAAAATTAGAAAACATTAGGGGATGATGTTTCATTTACTGAGTTGGCTGAACCAGTGAAGAATATTGTGAAGAAAATTAAGCTACACTAACAAAATCACAGTGAAATAGGGTTTTAGAACACATTTTAATTTCCTGATTTTTTTTTCCTCATAAAGACTGCAGGATGTCTGCCATACCGACTCCATTATAAAAATGAAAACCAACTTATTTTCAGATCATAAGATTTAATGAGAAAGAATTAGCCACAAAACATTGAAATATATAAAGTTTTGAGCTTAAGAATTTTGAAATATGAACACATACAAAGGAAAAAGGAACACGATAAGACAGGTATTTACAGTGAATCAATAATTGACAGACTGACTGAAAGCGAAATAAAAATAGTGAAAACATTCCGACTTATAGCTTGTCAAATCTGTCAATATCTCTTGCCTTCTTTATACTAGAATATACAACTGCAATACCATAGTATTATGAATTTCTTTATCTTTAAATGTAAAATAGACAGTGAGTACTTCAGACAGTCCTTTGTGAAATCTGAAAATAATCATGCTGAAGTTCCTTGAAATGTAAACAAATAAAATATCCAATAAAAAAAGGAAAAAAATGAAAATAAATCTTGTAGTTGGCAAAGACTGAAACTAGTTTGACACCATAGGCACTCTCAGTGTTTGAAAATGATCCATTCTAAAGTCCCGGTTATTTTTCCATTTTTTATTTTTTGGAATTATGATCTAATTGTGTCATCACCACTCCCGTTTACTCACACCAGCCCCTAACATACCCACCCGCCAAGGTATAGACAAATGGAAAATAAATTACTGAAAATGATAGAAGTGAAGGAGCTGAAGGGACCTAATTTGGCATCAATGGGAGGGGAGGCCCTTTGTCCTGTGAAGGCTTGATGTCCCAGTGTAGGGGAATGCTAGGGTGGTGAGGCAGGAGTGGGTGTGCGTGGGTGTGTGAGGGAGCAGCCTCATAGAGGCAAGAGGAGGTGGATAGAATAGGGGGTTTGCAGAGGGGAAACCATAAAAAGGGATAACATTTGAAATATAAATAAAGAAAATATCCAATTACAAAAAAATTTAAAAAATTAAAAAAGATAGAAGGTTGAATTAATAATATATGTAAGTGCCACAGACATGGTCTCATTACTTCTTGTTTGGCCAATATTTTTTATTTAATTAAAAATGCAATAGCTTTCATCTGTACTGTCTTTTCCAGGCTGATCTATTTATAGTATACTTAGGTGACACTAAAAAGAGAGATTTATCAGTACTAGAAGTAGCATACTAGAAAATGGGAGTACTTAACGCTAAATATCATGAAGTTTTCACATCTATTATTATATGTAATTATTAGTGATACAACAAAATATGAAAAAGAAAATTCTCAAGAAGTTTGAATTTCTAAACTTGGAGTTATATGTCAGAACAACTGGCTTAAAATTGTGAAATAATCACTGAGATTTGTTTGATATACTTTATTTCAAAATTAGTTTGATCTATTATCATAGATTGTTTTGCTGAAAATTTCAACATTGTAGCCTGTTTCTTTGGTAAGAAACTAACTCCATGTACTGTACTTGTAAATACATTTCCTAAATATCAAGACTGACAATGCACTTATGATACTGATCCCTTTAAAAGTATAATTTACCACTCCCCATTTAGATTGTATATAGCCCTTGTTAATATAAAATGGATTGGACAAGAACATGAATACTTTTAAATTTTATTTTGGCCTTCATCCTTTGAACATATTGGCATATCGAGGAATGGAAAGATTGAGAAAGTAATACATGAAAATAAGCCATTTATAACAAAAGAAAATTCTAATAATTTACCTTAAATCTCTTGAAGCTTTGAAACTGAAGAAAATTTAATTTATATCCACGTAATATTATACACTTAAATGAGCTATTTTTAGTGTTCTACATGCAGTCACCATCTTCTGTTCCTGCTGTGTTCCAGAGACAAATCAAAATAAATTTACAGTAATAAAATTAAATGCTTAAGCATGCTGTTCTTTTGTCTGTTCAGAAGTTTCTTTTCCCCTACCTACTGTTAATTAATATGGAGTTTCAAATGCTGTTGACTTAGTAGCAATGCCATTTTATACAAAAGTATAAATGCGTGACTTTCAAATTCTGATAATTTAAAAAATGTATATTTCAGGTCCAACAGAATACCACAATTTGCAGTGGCAAACAGCACTGAATATATCAAGTGATCATATATGAAAACAGCAACAACCCTCCTTTCTACCTTAACATTCCTCCTGAATAAAAAGGGCTTTTGCAATTTTAGAGGGAATCATGTGCTGAAATTTAAGTCATATGCTTTCCTTGGCATGAGAAATCTGCTGACCTTCTTTAAGCACATAAAGCAGGGAGTTTCATGTTATCTGAAGATATTTTCAGTTTTTTTTCCATGTAAGCTCTATGTGAACAAGGAGTCTCGCTTGACTGTGTTTTAAAAGTAGAGAGTGATGCCAGATCCCAGTTCTCAAGTGGAGAGCTGGCAAGTTGCCCTATTCAATATTCATCCACAGCACAGAAAAGTATTAATGCTTAGAGAAAGGAATAAAATATGGATTTAAAATAAAGAAATACAGTGTGCCACTTTTATAAGCATTTAATGAGTTGGAGAAATCAAGCATCCCAATATTATTGACTCATTGATACAGCAATGTTCAAAAAGAAAATGTCATAAAGTTTGTATAGTTTACAGACTCTTGAAATTCTTATACCAATAAAAATGCCCTTACTAGAAGCACAAAAAGATGAACGTTATCTAATTTCTTAAACTTTGCCATTAAAAGAATGATATACGTTTAATACATTACGTACAGAGAGTAACACTGAAAATGTTTACAGATACCTTTTAGTTTTGTGTTTTTCTTATGGATTAATTTAGTTATACTAAGTTATCAACTCATTGATTTGCAGAATACAGCATGTGTAAGAAGATGTTTCAAATAGTATTTTATATGTTTGACAAGATACACAACAATTAAGACTGTTTGAATAAGTTAAAACATACATATAGAAATACATTATTAAACACAAATGTATTTCCTGCAAAGTATAAATTGCTACAAAATATCATCTTGAAATTCAACTAAACCCAAGCATAATTTTCTCTGTAATTAACAGCCTTGACAACACAATGTCACTAAAGAAATCTAAGGCAGATGCTGATTCTCAACATACATTCATTATATAACTTGAATGAGAGAAAATAAAATTGCTTTTTGGCAGCATTTAGAAATTGTTCTGCTAACAAATATTTTTGAGTTTACTTGAAACTTTAAAAATCAAAGAGATGAGCAATTTGAATTTTACAGAATATGTTTCTCTCATTTTGTGAATGACTGGTCTATGTCAGTAGAAATATGCCTTTTTCGTTGTGCACATCTAATACATATTTAACCTAAACTTCTTAAATAAATAATGGATTTTCTTCTTAAGATAATGGGCCATAGCTTTAACCTCTCTCCATAATTTGACCCCAGAGAAATGTTTATCACAAAAGAAAAATTTAGCTTACTTTTGTTTATTCCTAGTATTAATTATAAGTTTTTATCTTGAGCTAAGACAATGGGAAGTCAACTTTGAGTTATGTTACATATTTATCAAAACTATATATGTGTGAGATGGGTAGTATTTAGCCAAGGAAGTTTTAATAACAAAATTGCAATTTCTTTGTCTAAGGGGTATTGGAAAGACTAAACCCTTAACAAAAGACAATCATCTGTTTGAATCCTGTCTCAAGCAAGGTGATCGGTACAATCTGAGATGACGCATTAGCTTCTGTAATGCCTTTTGTATACACATAAAATATTGTTTAAAAATATTTATTTACGGTAACCAAATAACAGGTAGGTAAGGTTGAAAGTTTTTCTTTAAATGTATGAAGAGACAGATGATACTAAATTCCCACAAGCTATTTTCTGTTTTATTATTTATGACTTTAAGAGAACTGGAAAGATATGATTAACTACAGTGAAATTATTTGAGAACTCAATTTTGAATTTTTATATATTATCTAATGTATAATAATGATAAATGTAAATTTTAGTCTCTCCTACAGATGTGACTTGTGACTTTGAAGAACTATTTAAATAACTTATTCCTCAGATATTAAATTGAAAGAAAATAAGATTTCAATTAATACAGGTTAATATGTGCATTCCAAACATGATCTCAGATTGTGTAATATTGGACAAAGGATAAAGTAATTGGAAATATGTAAGGGTGTTTCCCCCTTAACAATAAGGATTTTTTTATTATCCAATTTTTTTTTTGGCTAAGAAAAGCACTGACTCAAACTTTCCAATTATACCACCACTTAGTTTTTTATTAAATGGAGCTTGAGATGTTCCCAAATGTCAGTATAAGTAGTTCACTCAACAGGGAATATATTGTAAACTGGTATCAAACCATTTCATAATCAAACCTTTAAAATTTTATTGTATAAAATGTTTCTAAAATATATAATTATTGAATAACATGAAATTTAAAATCATTAAACTTGTGTAACTTTGAAAATGAAATATTGATTTAATATAGTGTTCAAAATAAAAAAGTAATCTCATTTGTACATTATCTGGCATTAATTGCTGGAAGCATCCCAATGAGTAACACAATGTTAAATATGGTTTTTCAAAAAATAATTTTTCTGATGGGAGATGTAAATAGTGGCTCTCAGGAAAAGCAGAGAAGGTTGTAAAGGAATAAAATAGTGTTTGTAATAGATACTAGGAAACAATTGCAACTAATAATTGAAAATAAATCTTGATCTGTTATAATCAGACTCTTTAAGAGATTTGTATGGGTGACAAAAAGATTGAAATCACTAAACGTTTTCAGCCATGACAGAATGGTACATTGTAAGTACTCAAATCAAGATCTTTCATCCATGACAGAAGGGTTTGTTATGTTGCACAGGGAATAATAAACTTGCTTATTAGCAAAGTGAGTAATTTTTTAAACATGTCACTCAATGTATAATAATCCTTATAACTCACCTGCCAAGACAGTCATGTGTAAATGCTAAGGGAAGTAAAAGGTAAATCAAAGACAAGGAAAGCTAGGGTAAATCTACAGCAGAGTTTGAATAGATATTGACTTATATTTAGGAAGTCAAATGGGTCCATTAAATAGCTGATCACAAAATGTGACACATAACCTTTGTGACTGTGAACATCTAGAATGGAAAATGTTGCTGAAAGATTGCAACATGTATTTACTGACAGGCAGAAGAAGGCTGCAGCCAAGATTTTCTTTCACTATCACTTACCATATTTTTGATAAATATTTGCTTTTAGCCAATATAAGACTGACTTTTTAAAATTTCTGTAGATTCAAATAATGCATGTTTAACATCATAAACAAAAACATGCTCATAATTAGAAGCATACTTATATAACACATACAAATATTTTATGCTAAGGAGTATAGTAATGTTTTTCAATCAAAGTTAATGTACATTTGGTAAGATATGGAGAATAATAGTCAGGTGGTGGAGGTGGCGACAATGATGCTAATGATGATGATGATGATGAGGAGGAGGAGGAGGAGGAGGAGGAGGAAGAGGATGGTGATGATGGTAATGTCTATAACAAATTCCTTTCCATTGACCAGTTATATAGTGACTATTTTTAAGGAGTCTATTAAATTATTTGTGATTGAGTTCAAAACATTTTCCAAATGATTTTCTAAAATTCTCAATAAAATGATACATAGCAAGTTATTAATAATTTGTCTTAGTTTATCTAGTAGAAAAATTCACATTTATAATGCTTAAAATACTTTTCTTGCAAAATTGACAGATTAAAACCTAAATTTTTATGTTTGGAACATAGGCTAACATATTTTTGTTTATTTGTTGTTGCTGAAAATTTTCAGTTTATAGTCAAATATTTAGCTTAATAATAAATTAATAATTGAGAGAAATATAGATACATGGGTGACAAGAAGCTAGGTGGGTGGAAAAATAGGTGATTCATGAATATCAGAGAAGGAGAGAAAAAGAAAATAATCATGTATTTTCATAAGCACAAAGTTATATTATTATTTCTTTTGAAACAATCGTGATACTCAACCTAACACAGGTAGGCATAAAACATAGGATCCTCCTGCCTCAGTGTACTGAATATTCAACACTAATATTGAATATAATACTGAATATTGAAACACTAATTCAAGCCAGTATTATGACTATTTCGAAGTACAGTGTAGAAAGAAAAAACAAAATCATCTAAAATGTTTAATATCTTTTGAGATAATATAATTTGAGATCTCTCTCCTAGTGCATTATAATACTGCTCACTGATAAGCTACAATTACAAAGGATCAAAGGAATAATGAAAGAACAAGAGAGAGAGACAAAGAGAAAGAGAGAGGAGGGAGAGAGAGAGAGAGAGAGAGAGAGAGAGAGAGAGAGAGAGAGAGAGAGA
>NW_021604562.1:4390868-4480815 GCF_004785775.1 Grammomys surdaster | reverse complement strand
AGAGAGAGAGAGAGAGAGAGAGAGAGAGAGAGAGAGAGAGAGAGAGAAAAGAAGAGTGATATATAGCAGACAGATACATGGAAACATAAATGCCACATAAAAATAGAAGTAGGATTTATGGATACTGGAACATAGGAAGAAGGGTGCATAGGAATGAATAATAGAGACTGACAAGTGTAATAGAGACTGACATTATATTCCTTGACCAATCCCTCTCCATTCCCCTTCTTGACTTAATATATCCTCAATCAATTGAAGCTACTATCCTCCTATATATTTCAATTAGGATAATTTTTTTAGGTTCCACTTATGAAATCAGAAGGCATTTGCCCTACTGTGTGCAAAAACCCATTCTAATTTTGATGCAATGTAGATGTAGATGTAATTGGATGTTATCAGGTTTCTGAACATGTCACATTTCTCCTCTAAACTTTACATTTATCTCATAGAAATGAATATCTGTAAAAAAGGAGGTAGGCAAATTGGTGTCAATTGAAATTTTTTCTGACTTTATCTAGAGTCTATAACAGAATTTAATTCAGTATCTCCTTATTATAAAGGCTATAACAACAAAAATACCGTGATTCTTTTTTTTTTTTTAGTTTTAAATGTGACTTTTTATATTTTTTTTAATTTATTTTTTCTCAAATCGTAATTCATTCACACAGGGGTTATAAACACAGAAAGGCAGGACGTGGGGAAGGGAATGACACTGGAGCGTGGGTGTTCAGGAGGAATACAGATATCTTTCAGAACAGGGTATCGGCTGGGTGAAGGTTCAGGGGACAGGTCACTATGACTGCCTATGACTCGCTTGTCCTTATCTAAGATGGTATTATCTGCCCAGGCTACCTATTTACAAGGTCTATGACTACTCAGGCTTGTAAATTTCCACAAAAGCTGCCTGTTTACATTAGCTTATAGCCATCTGTTTTAATGTTTTTCCACTGAGACTCAAGAATTCGTGTTAGTATACATGTATGACAGGCCTATTGCTGATTTTAGGCCTATGGCTGATTTTAGGCCTACAGTGCGTAAGCAGGGCTGCCCCTGACATCTCCTCCCTTCTCTAAGTATAGAAGGGCTGTGGCAATTCTAAACTTGTGAAGGCTGGGATAGAGGCCTGACCTCCAGTATTTGAAGGGGACCTTGTAATGGCTCCAGTCCCCCTGTCGTTGTCCAGTGAGGCATGAGGGCCATACCCATACCGATGTCTTTTTCCTGGAGCGGGGATACTTTTGACATCAACCCCTATGCAGTCAGGCTTGTCCCTCAGGGAACCCAGAGAGATATTTTTATCTTTTATTTATATTCCCTTGCAGTGCTTAGCCTCACAGCCTAAGCAAGAATTCAGATCGCCTGTCAGAGGGGGTACTGTGTGGCCCATCTCTGCCTGGTCTAGGGGCAGAAGTCCCCCCTTTTAGGTTGGGTGGAGATGGGTTTTGGGAACACCCTGGATAAAGTAACAACCTCATCTTGAGTCTCGTGGTCCTCCATAGCTAACTTATGATAATGTATCTGAATAGGTTTTGCTACCAAATTATTTATCTGTTGTATCACAGAGTTAGTTCCCTCTCTTTTGTTTTTAAAGCCAATTTTTCAGAGTTCTTGTAAAATCAAAATGCCCTGATTCTTAAACATCTTATCACTGATTTCTTAGACATGGATGCACACTCAGTTTATTATCACAAGGTTGAATGTAGTCCTTCCTACTTGGCATTTTTTGATAGTACTTTACTTTCACTGGTTATAATGATGTTTTAAAACGTGGTTCAGATTTCAGGCCTTTTTAAATTTTCTTTGTTGTCTTAGAATACACTTAAAGAGATGGCCCTCAATTTAACTCTATCTGATATTTGTACCACACTTCTTGCTCTTCCATAAAGTCCCACCATTTTTGTCTCAATCTCTTCAATTCATCATTTGGGTGCCTAGATATTACTTTTCTCATATTTACTCATTATCCTTCTTTATTCTCAATGTTGATAGAATCACTATCTTAAGACTTGTCTATTCCAACATATCTTTTTTAGAGCCCTCAACAAAGTTCATTATAATAATTTATTTTTAAATCTTCAGATACTATACAATTCTTATGTTATATCTTCAAACCTGCTCATATTATACAGAAAGAAACATTTGGTCAGTTTGTTTTCAATAAATAGACCTTTGACAGTGATTCAAATGACATAGCCTCTCAACAGTCTTCTATTTCCTTCTAAAGATGTGTAGGTAACATCTGAATTTTAATATTGTATACAATGATGATACATATGGTATATAAAACAACATACCAATGTAAGGTATTAAATTTATGTTTATACAAACAGCAGCTATTATATATCGTTAGCATTAAAACAGAGATATTTCTAGTGTTGGTAAATTATACATTTCTCAAAAAAGTATTTTTGTAAACATATCTAAAAAGAGTTCACTGAACTATAGTAAGTCAGTTTGGGAAATTTAACCTTTAATCAAATAGAAATTCTCATGGCATATTGATGTTTTCCATTAAATCTAGGAATTCACTGAAAATTAAGTATTCTAAAGAGGCTAGTGATAAATTAGGGAGGAATATGGGACTATCTCTCCAAGAACGGCTTAAGTAAATGTTAATATAATAAACAGAATATAAATTGAAATACTATTTTAACACATATACTTTCTGATAATATATTGTTGCATGTTTTTTTTTTTTTTTTTGCTATGACAAGATAGCTGATCAGAGTTACTTGTGCTTACAGTTTGAGAAGCCAAGGTGGAAAAGGAGTTTGAAGTCTGCATGTTACATTACATTGACAATAAGGAAGAAGAATAAATAGAAAATTGTACTGGGCTATAAATCTGCCTCAAGTGGTCCATTCCCTTCAGAAATGTTCCACATACAAAAGCTTATACAACCATTCCAAAGACTATTACTACTTGGTGAACAAATATTGGCTCATATTTACAAACATGAGCCAATGGGGGAACCTCACATTCATACCACAGCAATAATAGTGTTGAAACAAATCTATCAAGAGATCCTGTTGCTGCTATGAAGCATATCTGTTTTCATCTTAATTTCTTCCCACCCATCATTCAAAATCACAAGCATTTTGATAAACTCAGAGGAAAGAATTGACATAGGAGATAAACAGTATATATTTCAAGAGCCACCTTGAACATCATAAAACAGAGAGAAACTGAGCTGTATGATTCATTCAGACTAAAGTCAACAAGCACAAATAAATTAATAACTCTGGGACCATGGTTGAAATAACTTTTTTTACATATTAGGACTAATAAGAGCTCTGCCATCTTCATCAAATCACTTCCAGCTGTAATAAATGTAAGGAATTCAACTAGAAATGATCTTTTTGATAAAGAATTAACTATTTTTTGGGTATTTTATTTATTTACATTTCAGATGTCATCCCCTTTTCCTACCACCCCCCACTAGAAATCTTCTATCCCATTGTCCCTCCTCCTTTCGGCTTCCATTTTAATTACGTGCAAGTATTAAGGTCAGTTCTAGATTGAGGAACTAGCAATACAATAGATGCAAATAGTCAAGGAACAAGCAAGGCAATAAACACAAATAGTCAAAGAGCAAGCAAGGCAATAAACAAAGTTCCTTGATCACTCCCATGATCACTATTTTTAAGGGCTTATCAGGATGACCAAAACAACCTACTTCCCTGTCCTAGCCCAAAGTCATTTTCATGTCTGAAGCCTACTTCTTTGTTTTAGCCTAAGATTAAGATTCCTACCTGAAATTACTTTTTGTTCTAGCCTAAGATTTAGATTCTTGCCTGAAATTACTTCTTTGTTCAAGCCTAATGTCATATTCCTGCCAAGCAGCCCATTTCCTTGTCCCTGACCAGTGTCAGATTCTTGCCAAGCAGCCCGAAAGGCTCTCTCCACTTCTCCCCTTTTTATTTAATAAATAAGACTGAGCCCATCTTATGTCATTCTGACAAGAATGCACACCTTATTCATTGTAGAATATGCATTATCAAAAGCAGTGCTCTTCTGTCTTAGGTTGGTAAGTCTTTGTGCAGAATCTTACCTGTCCTTGTCTTGCTAGCCTGTTAATAACTCTGTCTGAGGGGGGGTCCATTTTCAGTTTCAAGTCATGTACTTTAGCTGCCAACATGTTGATGTTGTTAAAGACAAGTTTTAATACAATCAGCAGGAATAAAAGTATTCCCAGGACAAAAAGGGCTACCATGATCAAGATATATATGTCATTCTTGAAGCTTGAACAAAATAGAAATACTGACCTCAAGTCATTGGAATTTTATCAGTGGTATCTACTGCATCAACACACAGCAGAGCAGCATTCCAATGGTATTTGGCATGACACTCAAGGTGATTCCTTACTCTTAAACTCTGAATCTCCTTCCAATAATTTGAATAGGATAAAGCGTATCGATCTGTTCTTCCAAATGCCTGTCTAAATCCACTTGTATACTCAACACATTAGTAACATTTTTTTGCTAAGTGATTAACAAAAGTAGTTGTCTTAACATCTTGTGTCAAAGCAATTGCAGAAGCAGTGGTGCTAATAATTAATGTAATTAAAGCTGTCATACCAGCAATAATCAAGCCTACTACCCTCTTGCTTTTGCTTAAAACCTAAGTCACTTATTTCAGTACTTGCAAGCTTTTTTCAGTATACCAAGGTTCTTTAATATCCAGGGCAATAAAACCAAAGCTGGTTGATAGAACTCCTTAACAGACATGCTAGGTTTCAACACACTAACACAATTAGAAAGTGTAAAATCAATGTAACTTACATTTAATACTGTAGAAGAAACAAAAGTAACTTTAAGTTGACAATTAAAAGTGCCTTAACACATGTACTAACACTTGTTTTAAATCCAGATCCTGTCCCAACTTTATCTTTGCTCACATAACATCATAGAGAATTGCAAGTAACTTCTAAATATGTCTCTGAAAATGTCTACAACCAGCCTTCCAAATGAAGACTGTTATTTCCAATATTGGATTGATTTCAAGACCAGTCCATGATTGAGTCCAAACAACTGGTCACATTTAAGAAAAATACAAGAGTCATTATCACTTCTCATTTTGGTTCTCTGTTCCACAGGGTCTAAAAACTTTAGGCAAGGCAGCTTGTCTCATCTGTAATACCAGCAAGCAAAGGTGGGTCAGGAACATGTGTCTAATACAGCTTTCCAGTCACCATTGTCAGGGCACTCAACAAGCTCACAGGTCAGCATCATTCTTTGTCCCAGCATCAGCATGTCACACTCATGACTCTAGCAGCCACCATGCTCCTTCACCATCCTGCAGAAAAACACAAACATGTTCTCCTCCGCATGTTAAATATCTGACATGGATCATGTAATATGCCAGTAAGTGGATCCTTCCCTTTCACCTAGGAATAAGTATGCCTAGTTGTAGAGCTCCATAGACACTCAGCAGAAAGTTCTTTGGCATCCAAATATTTAAAAAACATTTAAAAATAAAACGAACAAAAATTTAAAAATTTGTGGTGTACGGGGATATACCTCCCCACATATTTTTAATGAAGATATTGTTTTAAATTTCAATGGGTCCTTTAAATAGTCCATTGTCATCATTTAGGATTATAAGGAATCCCAGTAATATAGGTAGTATTAAATTGTTGACAAAAATTCTCAAATGTTTGACTGCAATAGCCAGTTCCATTATCTGTTTTTTGTTTTTTGTTTGTGTTTTTTTTTAACTAGGATAATTTATTTATCTACATTTCAGATGCTATCCACTTTTCCTATTCCCCCGAAATCCCTTATACCATCTCCCTGCCTCCTACTTCTATGAGGATGTACTCCCATCCATCTACCAACTCTCACCTCCCTGCCCTTGAATAACACCACACTAGGGCATCCAGCCTTCATGGGACCAAGGTCCTCTTCTCCTACTGATGCCCTACAAGGCCTTCCTCCACTACATATACAGCTGGAGCCATGGGTCCCTCCATTTGTGTTCCCAGGCAGGCTGTTTAGACCCTGGGAGCTTTAGTTGCTTGGTATTGTCCGTCTCTCCATAGGGTTAAAAGCCCCATCAACACCTTCAGGCTTCTATCTAACTCCTCCACTGGGGACCCAGTGATCAGTTCAATGTTTAGCTGCTAGCATCTACCTCTGTATATGTCAAGCTTTGGCAGGAGACAGGTATATCAGCCTAATGTCAGCATGCACTTCCTGGCATCCACAAACAAGGATTGAATTGGTAATTACACATGGGATGGATCCCCAGTTGGGGCAGTCTCTGAACATTTCCTTCTCCAGTCTCTGCTCCACACTCTGTCTCCTTATTTGCTCCCGTGAGTATTTTGTTACTCCTACTAAGAGGGACCAACACACACACACACACACACACACACACACACACACACACTTTTGTCTTTCTTCTTCTTGAGTATTATGTGGTCTGTGAATTGTATCTTGAGTATTGTGATTTTGGGGCTAATATCCACTTATCAGTGAGTGCATACCATGTGTGTTCTTTTGTGATAGGGTTACCTCACTGAGAATGATACTTTCTAGTTCCATCCATTTGCCTAAGAATTTCATAAATTCATTGTTTTTAATAGCTAAGTTGTACTCCATTGTGTAAATGTACCACGTTTTTTGTACCCATTCCTCTATTGAAGGATATCTGAGTTCTTTCCAGCTTATGGTTATTATAGATAAGGCTGCTATGAACATAGTTGAGCATGTGACCTTGTTATATGTTGGAGCATCTTTTGGGTATATTCCCGTAAGTGGTATAGCTGGATCCTCAGGTAATAATATGCTCAAGTTTCTGAGTAACTTATGGAGTGATTTCTAGAGTGTTTGTACCAACTTACAATCCTACCAATAATGGAGGAATGTTCCTCTATCTCCACATCCTTGCCAGTATCTGCTGTCACCTGAGTTCTTGATCTTAGGGATGTTTTAATTTGCATTTCCTTGATGGCTAAAGATGTTGAACAGTTCTTTAGGTGCTTTTTGGCCATTAGATAATCCTCAGTTAAAAATTCTTTGTTGAGCTCCGTACCACATTTTTAATTAGATTGTCTGGAGTCTAATTTCTTGAATTCTTTGTATATTTTGGATATTAGTCCTATATATGATTTAGGATTGTTAAAGATCTTTTCCCAATATGTTGGTTGCCATTTTCTCCTATTGACAGTGTCCTTTGCCTTACAGAAGCTTTGCAGTTTTATGAGGTCCCATTTGTTAATTCTTGATCTTAAAGCATAAGCCATTCCTGTACTGTTGGGGAACTTTTCCCCTGTGCCTATGCGTTGGAGGATCTTCCACACTTTCTCTTCTATTAGTTTCATTGTATCTGGTTTTATGTGAAGGTCCTTTATCCACTTGGACTTGAGCTTTGCACAAGGAGATAAGAATGGATCAATTCGCATTCTGCTACATGCTGACCTCCAGTTGAACCAGCACCATTTATTGAAAATGCTCTCTCTTTTCCACTGGTTGCTTTTAGCTCCTTTGTCAAAGATCAAGTGACCATAGGTGTGTGGGTTCATTTCTGGTTCTTCAATTCTATTCCATTGATCTTCCTGCCTGTCTCTATAACAATATCATGCAGTTTTTATCACTATTGCTCTGTAGTACAGCTTGAAATCTGGGATGGTGATTCCCATAGTAGTTCTTTAATTGTTTAGAATAGTTTTTGCTATTTTGGGTATTTTGTTATTCCAAATGAATTTGCAAATAACTCTTTCTAACTCTATAAATAATTTGGAACTTTGATGGGGATTGCATTGAATCTGTAGATTGCTTTTGGCAAGATGGCCATTTTTACTATATTAGTCCTGCCAATCCATGAGCATGAAAGTTCTTTCTATCTTCTGAGATCTTCTTCAATTTCTTTCTTTAGAGGCTTGAAGTTCTTGTCATACAGATATTTCACTTTACTTGGTTAGATTCACACCAAGGTATTTTATATTATTTGTGACTTTTTTGAAGGGTGTCATTTCTCTAACTTCTTTCTTAGCCTGTTTATTATTTGAGTAGAAGATGCCTGCTGATTTAGTTGAGTTGATTTTATAACCAGTCACTTTTCTGAAGTTGTTTATGAGTTCTCTGGTGGAAGTTTTGGGGTCACTTAAGTATACTATCATATCATCTGCAAATAGTGATATTTTGACATCTTCCTTTCAAATTTGTAATGTCTTGTCCTCCTTTTGTTGTCAAATTGCTCTGGCTAGGATTTTGAGTATTATATTGAATAAGTAGGGACAGAGTAAGCAACCTTTTCTAGTCCCTGATTTTAGTGGGGTTGCTTCAAGTTTCTCTCTGTTTAGTGTGATGTTGGCTACTTGTTTGCTCTGTATTGCTTTTACTATTCTTAGGTATGGTCCTTAAATTCCTAATCATTTCAAGACTTTTACCATGAAGGAGTGTTTAATTTTGTCAAATTATTTCTTAGCATCTAGTTAGATGGTCATGTTTTTTTTTTCTTTGAGTTGGTTATATATTGGATAACATTGATGGATTACTGTATATTGAACCACCCCTGCATTCCTGAGATAAATCCTACTTGATCATGGTATATGATTGTTTTGATGTGCTCTTGAATTCTGTTTCCCAGAATTTTATTGAATATTTTCTTATTTATATTCATAAGGGAGATTGAAGCTCTCTTTTTTGTTGGTTCTATGTGTGGTTTAGGTATGAGCAAAATTGTGACTTCATAGAACATATTGTGTATTGTTCCTTCTGTTTATATTTTGTTTAATATTTTATAGATAATTGGTATTAGGTGTTCTTGGAAGATCTGATAGAATTCTGCACTAAAATCATCTGGTCTTGACCTTTGTTAATGTGGAGACTTTTAATTACTGCTCCTATTTCATTGGATTATGGCACTGTTTAGATGGTTTATCTGATCTTAATTTAACTTTTGTACCTGATATCTGTCTATAAAATTGTCTATTTCATCCAGATTTTCCAGTTTTGTTGAGTATATACTTTTGTAGCAGGATCTGATGATTTTTTGAATTTCCTCAGTTTCTGTTGTTATGTCTCCCTTTTCAGTTCTGATTTTATTAATTTGGATTCTGTCTCTGTGCCCTCTGGTTAGTCTGGCTAAGGGTTTGTCTATTTGTTGATTTTCTCAAACAATCAGCTCCTGGCTTTGATGATTCTCTGTATAGTACTTTTCTTTCTACTTGGTTGATTTCAACCCTGAATTTGATTATTTCCTGCCATCTACTCTTCTTGGATGAATTTGCTTCTTTTTGTTCTAGAGCTTTCAGGTGTGCTATCAAGCTACTAGTCTATGCTCTCTCAAGTTCCTTTTTGTAGGCACTTAGCGGTATGAGATTTCCTCTTAGCATTGCTTTCATTGTGCTCCATAAGTTTTAGTATTATGTGTCTTCATTTTCATTAAATTATAAAAAATTCTTTAATTTCTTTATTTCTTCCTTGACCAAGTCATTATTGAGTAGAGCATTGTTCAGTTTCCACGTGTATGTGGTCTTTCCATTGATTTTTTTTCATTATTGAAAACCAGCCTTAGACCACGGTGATCTGATAGAATGCATGGCATTATTTAATTTTTCTAGTATTTATTTATTGGCCAATTTTGAAGAAGGTATCATCAGATGCTGAGAAGAAGATATATTCTTTTGGTTTAGGATGAAATGTTCTATAGATATCTGCTAAGTCCATTTTGTTCATAACTTCTCTTGGTTTCACAGTGTCTCTTTTTAGTTTCTGTTTCCATCATCTGTCCATTGCTGAAAGAGTGGTGTTGATGTCTCCCATTATTATTGTTTGAGGTGCAAAGTGTGTTTTGAGATTTAGTAAAGTTTGAGTGAACTTGTATTTGGAGCATTGGTATTCAGAATTGAGAGTTCATCTTAGTTGATTTTTCCTTTGATGAGTATGAAGTGTCCTTCCTTTTTACCTTTTTTTCCTGATAACTTTTGTTTGAGTCGATTTTATTCAATACTTGAGTGGCTACTCCAGCTTATTTCTTGGGGCCATTTGCTTGGAAAATTGTTTTTGAGCATTTTACTCTGAGGTAGTGTCTGTCTTTGTCACTTAGGTGCATTTCCTGTATGTAGTAAAATTTTGGGTCCTTTTTAAGTATCCAGTCAGTTCATCTATGTCTTTTTATTGGGGAATGTAGTCCGTTGATGTGAAGAAAAATTATGGAAGAATAATAGTTGCTTCCCATTATTTTTGTTATTAGAGTCAGAGTTATATTTGTGTGGCTTTCTTATTTTGGGTTTGTTTGAAAATTATTTTCTTGGTTTTTTTAGGGTGTAGTTTCTCTCTTTGTGTTAGAATTTTCCCTCTAAAATCCTTTGTAGGGGTGGATTTGTGGAAAAATACTGTGTAAATGTGATTTTGTCATGGAATATCTTGGTTTCTTCATCTCTGTTAATTAAGAGTTTTGCTGCGTATAGTAGCTTGGGCTAGCATTTGTGTTCTCTTAAAATCTGTGTTACATCTCTCCAGGATCTTCTGGCTTTTATAGTCTCTGGTTAGAAGTCTGGTGTAATTCTGACAAGTCTGCCTTTATAAATTACTTGATCTTTTTTCCTTACTACTTCTAATATTCTTTCTTTGTTTTATGCATTTGGTGGTTTGATTATTATGTGATGGGAGGAATTTCTTTTCTAGTCTATTGTATTTGGAGTTCTGTATGCTTCTTGTATGTTCATAGACATCTCTTTCTTTAGGTTAGGGAAGTTTTCCTCTATAATTTTGTTGAAGATATTTAATGACCCTTTAAGTTGGGAATCTTCACTCTCTTCTATACCTATAATACTTAGGTTTGGTCTTCTCATTGTGTCCTGGATTTCCTGGATATTTTAAGTTAGAAGCTTTTTGCATTTTGAATTTTCTTTGACAGTTATGTTAATGTTCTCTACGGTATCTTCTGCACCTGAGATTCTCTCTTCTATCCCTTATAGTCTATTGGTGATACATCTATGACTTCTGATCTCTTTTCTAGGTTTTCTATCTCCAGTGTAGTCTCCCTTTGTGATTTCTTTATTGTTTCTACTTCCAGTTTTAAATCCTAGAAAGGTTTTTTACTTCTCCTGTTTTGTTGAGTTTTTTTTTGCAATCTTTAATGGATTTTTGTGTTCCATCTTTAAGGGCATCTACCTGTTTACTTGAGTTCTCCTGTAAAATTTCCTTAAGGCAGTTATTTATGTCCTTCTTAAAGTCCTCTATCATCATCATGAGAAGTGATTTTAAATCTGAATCTTTCTCTTCCAGTGTCATGGGTTATCTAGGACTTGCTGTGGTGGGAGAACTAGGTACTAATGATGCCAAGTAATCTTGGTTTCTGCTGCTTATGTTCTTGTGCTTGTCTTTCACTATCTGGCTATCTCTAGTGTTCTTTGTACTCACTGACTCTGACTGAAGCTGATCTCTTCTGTTATCTTGGTTCTGTCAGAACCCCTCAGAGTCCAGCTGTCTCTACAATCCTGTGACCCTGAGGTCCTGCCTGTAATAGCTCCTATGATTCAGGCTGCTTCTGGGATCCTGAAATCCTGGTGTGACCAAGCTCCTGAGATCCTGTGATCATATAATCCTATGGTCCTGGATGTGTTAGAGCTCCTTGGTGTCCAGTTTCCCCTGGAGTTTCTGGGATTGGGTGCAGAGCTGGCACCCTAAGTCTGCACTGGTACAGATAGGAAGGCTCAAGCTTTTACTTAAATAAAAAACTGCATTATTTTACATTATAAGAAAAATAACAACCATTTAAATCTCTTTCACTGTCTGTAAGATTTCTTAAATTTTAATATGCCTATGGTATCTTTAAATGATATCTTTGACTATATCATTCCTCCATTGTAAGAAATGAGGATACATTTGACATAGCTATCCAAAGAACTGTCAAATTAAGAATGTAAAAATGATAAATTAGCAATATTAGAGTTCAGGGACATCATCATGGATTTGGAAGAATACTCTTAAATATGACCTTATAATAGAGGAAATGATATACATGGTTTGTTCAGAGAAGAACTGGAGAATTGTCTACTTTTCCTGAAAATAATAGGATCTTCTAACATTAACTGTATTCATTGTTTCACCACCGGAGTGTTGTGGATGGTCCCAGCCTTGTACTAATTCCCATTTCCTGTGAAGGGCTACAGGGGAGGTGTGAGTGATTACACTGGTGAATTCTAGTGACCCTTCTGACCATCTTAATTTGTAAAATAAAGGCTGGAGTCAGTGATTGGGCAGAGGAAGGGAAGGTGGAAAAATAAAGGTTGGTGGAAGAGAGCAGAGGGAGGACAACTGGAGGAGGACTAGAAGAAGACAATGGAGGAGGCTGAAGACTAAGGAGAGGACAACTGGGAAGCAGGAGGTAGAAGGACAGACACAGGGGCTGGAAATTCCTCAAGTTATAAGGGTCTCATAGCTGGAGAACAGAGTAGTGTAAGGGTATGTGCCCAATCTAGGCTTACAGAATATATTCATAATTACTGAGTTGAGTTTTCATTGACCGGTCTTATTTGGGTTGTAGATTTACTGCAACAAAGGAGTTTCACCAACAAAGAAAAAAAAACTACTACATTAAGTAGTTGATTCATTTTTTCAATTCACATTATTTGAGATGGATCATTCACATCTGAAAAGATTTCCTGAAGCTACTGCTTCAGGGAAAATAAGCCTGTTTGACTATGTGGTTCAATTCATCATGGACTATGGATAATTTTGGAATAAGTATAACACACACATGTGAACAATGTAAGCACACATAGTGTACAGAAAATCATTTCTGAATGTCACTATCTTGGACCATTTTTAAAAAGCAACTTTACCTTATGATGAAAGATACGTTCATTACTTTTCTCCTTATCTTTTTCTTTCTTTTTATTTTAGAATAAATGATGATGGTTTCAGTAAAGATTAAGAACTAGTAGGCGGTAACTCAATGGCCCAAACACTTTTTAAGTTGGAACCTCAAATCCTGTGGAAAAATAAGAAATTAAATCATTAACAATATATATTTCTGAGAAAAATCTGTGTTACTATATGCTAGGTTATGATTCTGGTATAAAAATGACATTTTTATTTTTTTCTGTAAGTATCCTATGAATATAATTGTGAAATGTTAGATGTTAAAATAGTAAGCAATCATCAAAATGGCTAAGATTAAAAACTCAAGTAATAGCACCTGCTCAAGAGAATGTGGAGTAAGGGAAACATTTAATTGCTGGTGGGAGTGCAAAATTGTGTAACCATTTTGGAAATCAATTTGGTGGTTTCTCAGAAAACTTGGAATACTTCTTCCTCGAGACACAGGTATACCAGTCCTAGACATATACCCAAAAGATGTACCATCATACTACAGGGACACTTGCTCAACTAGGTCATAGAAGCTTTATTTGTAATGGCCAGAAACTGGAAACAACCTAGATGCCCCTCAACTAAAGAATAGATAAAGAATATATGGTACATCTAATCAGTGGAATACTATTCAGATATGAAAAATAAAGACATCATGAATTTTGCAGACAAATGGATGGAACTTGAGAACATCATCCTTAGTGAGGGAACCCAGATCCAAAAAGACATGCTTGGTATGTACTCACTAATAAGTGGATATTAACCATAAATACAGGATACCCATGCTACACTCTGCAGACCTAACGAAGCTAAACAAAAAGGAAGGCTCAAGCAAAGATTCTCAAATCTCACTTAGAAGGGGTAATAAAATAGTCATAGGAGGCAAATGGAAGGAGGGTACTGGGTGAGAGAGGGCATGGGGAGGGGAATTTGGGAGGGAGCAGGAATTTCAGGAATAGATATGGAGAGGCACAAGAGAAAAGACCAGATGGCCATGAGAATGAATGGAAATTTGCAACCGTCAGGGATAGGGAATGAGAGCCACCTTGAGTACTTACCAGGGACCTACCTGGGTAGGGGATGTGTCCAAGAATCAGTAGTTGTCCTTATCTGAGTTTCTTCGCATTGGGGAGATGGAACTTGAAGAGACTACTTCCTGGAGCTAGGCAAGAACCTCAGTGGAGCAATACCCAACTAACCAAAAAATTTCTGAGCAAAAAATTTATCAGGTCTACAAGAAATTCAGGGAGTAGGGATGGAACAGAAACTGAGGGAATACCTAACAATATCCAGCCAAACTAAAGACCCATCTCATGGATAACCACAAATTCCTGACACTAATGATATTCTGTTATTCTTGCGGACAGGAGGCTAGCCTAGCTGACCTCTGAGAGGCTCTACCCTGCAGCCCACACAAAGCAATGCAGACACCCACAGTCAAAGAGTGGATGGAGTTTGGGAACTCTTATGGAAGAGTTTGGGTAAGGATTGAGGGCACAAAAGGGATAGGAACTCCACAGGAAGACCAACAGAGAGTCAACTAACTTGGACCTTTGTTGCTCTCAGAAACTGAACAACCAACCAAAGAGCATAAAAGCACTGGAGCTAAGCCTCCCTGCAGGTATGTAGCAGACGTGCAGTTTGATCTTCATGTGGCTCCTGAACAGCTATCCCAAAAGCTGTTGCTTGTCTAAGAGATACGTTTTTTAAACTGGGCTGCCTTATCTGGCTTCAGTGGGAGAAGATGCACCTAGCCCTGCAGAGACATGATGTAGTTTAGTGGAGAGATACCCAGCGAAGAGACCATCCTCTCAAAAAAGAAGGAAAGGGGGTATGGGAGGAAGTTGAAGAGGTTGACTGGGAGAAGGCAGTGATCAGAATATAAAGTGATTAAATAAAAATAAAAAAAAAACATAGACATCTGGTCCTTGATAAGGCAATTCTAGAAGTAATACAGCGACATTTCAACATATCAAAATTTAAAACCACAGAATAATGTTAAACAACCCAATCAGTCACACAATGGTAATGGTATTTTCTGGATATTTTCAAAATTTTTAATTGTGAGCTCTGTGATTTGGAGGTTACACTGAACAAGACATTGGAGTATCCTGTGAAAATTACCAATCTAAGACATATGGAGAATTGTCTAAAAAGACTTATTCATTATGATTTTGTGCAACTAACAGTTATTAATTAATTCTTGACCAAGTTTTGCTTAAAAGTAGTGCAAATATAGTGCTTTGAAAACTAATATTTAGTTGTTAAATCAACTACAAATATATGTGCAAGTCTATCTATGTACATTACGAAAAATACGCTAGAGTAATCAATAGCTGATAACATAGCATAAAATTATAATATTATACCTCTTTATTTTGTGGGGGATTAGCTGTAAATAAATATACATGTATTTTATAAAGGACCTGTTTCTCTATTAAGTAGTAAGGTATATACACTATATTTTGATTAGATACTGTGAAATAATATATTAGCTAAATATTTATACATGTCAATTTTATATTATAATTCTATAATTTTTATCAAGTAACACAACATAAGTTAGGTGTCATTAACCCCTACAGTTTTCCTTATTTCTTTTTTTTATTGGATATTTTATTTACATTTCATATGTTGTCCCCTTACCCCATCCCCCACCCACCCGGGAACCCCCTATACCCTTACCTCTCCTCCTTCTTCTCTGTGGATGTAACCCCTACCTACCCCCCCACTCCCAATTTCCCACCCTCAAAATTCCCACCCCCTGGGGCGTCCAGGCTTCATGAGGTCAAGGATCTCATCTTCCACATTTGCCCAGCCGGGCCCTCCACACTTACATATTCAGCTGAAACCCTGGATCCCTCCCTAAGTGCTCCCAGGCTGGTGGTTTAGACCCTGGGAGCTGTGGTTGGTTGGTATTGTTGCTCTCCTCATGGTGCCACAAACCCTTTCAGCTCCTTCAGTCCTCACTCTAACTCCTCCATTGGGAACCCCATGATCAGTTCAATGGCTAGTTGTGAGCATCTGCCTCTGAATATGTCAGATTCTTGAAGGCCTCTGAGGAGACATCCATATCAGGCTCTTATCAGCATGTACTTCCTGACTTCCACATCAGCATCTACCTTTGGTGACTGCACGTGGGATGGTTACTCAGGTGGAAAGGTCTTGAAATGGCCCCTCCTTCAGTTTCTGTTCCTAACTTTGTCTCCATACTTGCTCCCTTGAGTACTTTGTTGCTCCTTCTAAGAAGAACTGAACCATCCCCACTTGGTCTTCCTTTCTTATGAGCTTCATGTGGCCTGTGAGTTGCATCTTGGGCATTTCAAGGTTCTGGGCTAATATCCGATAATCAGTGAGTGAATACCATGTGTGTTCTTTTGTGATTGGCTTACTTCACTCAGGATGATGATATCTAGTTCAATCCATTTACCTAGGAAACTCTCGAATTCATTCATTTTTAATAGCTGAGTAATACTCCATTGTGTAAATATACCACATTTTTTGAATCCATTCCTCAGTTGAAGGACATCTGGGTTCTTTCCAGCTCCTGGCTATTATAAATAAGGCTGCTATGAACATAGTTGAGCATATGTCCTTGTTATATGTTCGAGCATGTTCTGGGTATATGCCTAGGAGTGGTATAGCTGGATCCTCAGGTAATGCTATGTCCAATTTTCTGAGGAACCGCCACACTGATTTCCAAAGTGGTTGCACCATCTTGCAGTCCCACCAACAATGGAGGAGTGTTCCTCTTTCTCCACACCCTCGCCAGCATCTACTATCACCTGAGTTTTTAATCTTAGCCATTCTGACTGGTGTAAGATGGAATCTCAGGGTTGTTTTGATTTGCATTTCCCTGATGACTAAGGACACTGAACATTTCTTTAGGTGCTTCTCGGACATTCGAGTTTCTTCCGTTGAAAATTCTTTGTTAAGCTCTGTACCCCATTTTTTAATAGGGTTATTTGGTTGTCTGGAGTCTATTTTCTTGAGTTCTTTGTATATATTGGATATTAGCCCTCTATCAGATGTAGGATTGGTAAAGATCTTTTCCCAATTTGTTGGTTGTTGTTTTGTCCTATTGACAGTGTCCTTTGCCTTACAGAAACTTTGCAATTTTATGAAGTCCCATTTGTCAATTCTTGATCTTAGAGCATATGCCATTGGTGTTCTGTTCAGGAACATTTCCCCTGTGCCCAAGTATTCAAGGCTCTTCCCCACCTTCTCTTCTATTAGTTTCAGTGTATCTGGTTTTATGTGGAGATCCTTTATCCACTTAACTTGAGCTTTGTACAAGGGGATAATAATGGATCAATTTTCATTCTTCTACATGTTGTCCTCCAGTTGAACCAGCACCATTTGTTGAAAATGCTGTCCTTTTTCCACTGGACAGTTTTAGCTCCTTTGTCAAAGATCAAGTGACCATAGGAGTGTGGGTTCATTTCTGGGTCTTCAATTCTATTCCATTGATCTTCCTGCCTGTCTCTGTACCAATACCAGGTAGTTTTTATCACTATTGCTCTGTAGTGCAGCTTGAGGTCAGGGATGGTGATTCCTCCCGAAGTTCTTTTATTGTTGAGAATAGTTTTCGCTATCCTGGGTTTTTTGTTATTCCATATGAATTTGAGAATTTCCTTTTCTAACTCTGTGAAGAATTGAGTTGGGATTTTAATGGGGATTGCATTGAATCTGTAGATTGTTTT
The DNA here is from genome assembly GCF_004785775.1 of Grammomys surdaster. Taxonomy (NCBI): domain Eukaryota; kingdom Metazoa; phylum Chordata; class Mammalia; order Rodentia; family Muridae; genus Grammomys; species Grammomys surdaster. The sequence goes on along the minus strand of NW_021604562.1, from coordinate 4,463,288 downwards.
TGGCAAGATGGCCATTTTTATTATATTAAGCCTGCCAATCCATGAGCATGGGAGATCTTTCCATCTTCTGAGATCTGCTTCAATTTCTTTCTTCAGGGGCATGAAGTTCTTGTCATACAGGTCTTTTACTTGCTTGGTTAGGTTCACACCCAGGTATTTTATACTATCTGTGACTATTGTGAAGGGTGTCATTTCCATAATTTCTCAGCCAGTTTATCTTCTGAGTAGAGGAAGGCTACTGATTTGCTTGAGTTAATTTTATATCCAGCCACTTTGCTAAAGTTGTTTATCAAGTTTAGGAGTTCTCTGGTGGAAGTTTTGGGGTCACTTAAGTATACTATCATATCATCTGCAAATAGTGAGATTTTGACTTCTTCCTTTCCAATTTGAATCCCTTTGACCTCCTTGTGTTGCCTAATTGCTCTGGCTAGGACTTCCAATACTGTATTAAATAAGTAGGGGGAGAGTGGGCAGCCTTGCCTAGTCCTTGATTTTAGTGGGATTGCTTCAAGTTTCTCTCCATTTAGTTTGATGCTGGCTACTGGTTTGCTGTATATTGCTTTTAATATGTTAAGGTATGGACCTTGAATTCCTGATATTTCCAAGACTTTTATCATGAAGGGATGTTGAATTTTGTCAAATGCTTTCTCAGCATCTAGTGAGATGATCATGTGGTTTTTTTCTTTGAGTTTGTTTATATAGTGGATTACATTGATGGATTTCCGAATATTGAACCATCCCTTCATTCCTGGGATAAAACCTACTTGATCATGATGGATGATTGTTTTGATGTGTTCTTGGATTCGGTTTGCTAGAATTTTATTGAGTATTTTTGCATCGATGTTCATAAGGGATATTGCTCTGAAGTTCTCTTTCTTTATCGTGTCTTTGTGGGGTTTGTGTATGAGTGTAATTGTAGCTTCCTAGAACGAATTGGGTAGTGTTCCTTCTGTTTCTATTTTGTGGAATGGTTTGGAGAGAATTGGTATTAGGTCTTCCTTGAAGGTCTGATAAAATGGAGCTCTAAAACCATCTGGTCCTGGGCTTTTTTTATTGGGGAGACTTTTATTGAGTGCTGCTATTTCCCTAGGGGTTATGGGACTATTTAGATGGTTTATCTGCTCCTGGTTTAACTTTGGTACCTGGTATCTTTCTAGGAAATTGTCCATTTCATCCAGGATTTCCAGTTTTGTTGAGTATAGGCCTTTGTAGTAGGATCTGATGATTTTTTTAATTTCTTCAGTTTCTGTTGTTATGTCTCCTTTTTCAGTTCTGATTTTATTAATTTGGATACTGTTTCTGTGCCCTCTGGTTAATCTGGCTAAGGGTTTATCTATCTTGTTGATTTTCTCAAAGAACCAGCTCCTGGTTTTATTGATATTTTGTATTGTTCTTTCTGTTTCTATTTGGTTGATTTCAGCCCTGAGTTTGATTATTTCCTGCCTTCTACTCCTCCTGGGTTTACTTGCTTCTTTTTGTTCTAGAGCTTTTAGATGCACAGTCAAGTTGTTAGTGTGTGCTCTTTCCAGTTTCTTTTTGTAGGCACTTAGAGCTATGAGTTTTCCTCTTAGCACTGCCTTCATGGAGTCCCACAAGTTTTGGTATGATGTGTCCTCATTTTAATTGAATTCTAAAAAGTCTTTTATTTCTTTCTTTATTTCTTCCTTGACCAAGTCATCATTGAGTAGAGAGTTGTTCAGTTTCCATGTGTACGTGGGTTTTCCATTGTTTTTGTCATTATTAAAGACCAGTCTTAGTCCGTGGTGATCTGATAAGATGCAAGGGATTATTTCAATCTTTTTGTATCTGTAGAGGCCTGTTTTGTGAACAATTATATGGTCTGTTTTGGAGAAGGTACCATGAGGTGCTGAGAAAAAGGTATATTCTTTTGTTTTAGGATGAAATGTTCTATAGATGTCTGTTAAGTCCATTTGGTTCATAACTTCTGTTAATGTCCAAGTGTCTCGGTTTAGTTTCTGTTTCCATGATCTGTCCATTGCTGAGAGTGGGGTGTTGAAATCCCCCACTATTATTGTGTGAGGTGTAATGTGTGTTTTGAGCTTTAGTAAAGTTTCTTTTATGTATGTAGGTGCCCTTGCATTTGGAGCATAGATGTTCAGAATTGAGAGTTCACCTTGGTAGATTTTTCCTTTGATGAGTATGAAGTGTCCTTCCTTAATTTTTTTTGATTAATTTTGGATGAAAGTCGATTTTATTTGATATTAGAATGGCTACTCCAGCTTGTTTCTTGGGACCATTGGCTTGGAAAATTGTTTTCCACCCTTTTATTCTGAGGTAGTGTCTGTCTTTGTCACTGAGGTGCGTTTCTTGTATGCAGCAAAATTCTGGGTCTTGTTTGTGTATCCAGTCTGATAGTCTGCGTCTTTTTATTGGGGAATTGAGACCATTGATGTTAAGAGATATTAAGGAACAATGATTGTGGCTTCCTGTTATTTTTTTTTATTAGAGGTAAAGTTATGTTTGTATAGCTATCTTCTTTTGAGGTTGATAGAAGATTACTTCCTTGCTTTTTCTAGGTTGTAGTTTCCCTCCTTGTGTTGGCGTTTTCCATCAATTATCCTTTGAAGTGCTGGATTTGTGGGAAGATATTGTGCAAATTTGGTTTTGTCATGGAATATCTTGGTTTCACCATCTATAGTGATTGAGAGTTTTGCTGGGTATAGTAATCTGGGCTGGCAATTGTGTTCTCTTAGGGTCTGTATGATGTCAGTCCAGGCTCTTCTGGCTTTTATAGTCTCTGGTGAGAAGTCTGGTGTAATTCTTATAGGTCTGCCTTTATATGTTACTTGACCTTTTTCCCTTACTGCTTTTAGTATTTTTTCTTTGTTTTATGTATCTGATGTTTTGATTATTATGTGACGGGAGGTATTTCTTTTCTGGTCTAGTCTATTTGTTGTTCTGTAGGCTTCTTGTATGTTTATGGGCATCTTGTTCTTTATGTTAGGGAAGTTTTCCTCAATAATTTTGTTGAAGATATTTATTGTCCCTTTAAGTTGGGAATCTTCATTCTCATCTATACCTATTATCCTTACGTTTGGTCTTCTCATTGTGTCCTGGATTTCCTGGATGTTTTGAGTTAGGAGTTTTTTGCATTTTGCATTTTCTTTGACAACTGTGTCAATATCTTCCACTGTATCTTCTGCATTTGAGACTCTCTCTTCTATCTCTTGTATTCGGTTGGTGATGCTTGCGTCTATGACTCCTGATCTCTTTCTTAGGTTTTCTATTTCCATGGTTGTTTCGCTTTGAGCTTTCTTTATTGTTTCTATTTCCAGTTTCAGATCCTGAATGTTTTTGTTTGATTCTTTCTTTGTGTTTTCTTGCATTTCTTTAAGGGATTTCTGTGATTCCTCTTTAAGGCTTCTATCTGTTTACTTGTACTCTGCTGTATTTCTTTATTGGAGTTACTTATGTCCTTCTTATAATCCTCTATCATCATCATGAGAAGTGATTTTAATTCTGAATCCTGCTTTTCAGGTGTGATGGGGTGTTCAGGTCTTGCTATATTGGGAGAACTGAGTACTGATGATGCCAAGAAACTTTGGTTTCTGTTGCTTATGTTCTTGGGCTTGCCTTTCGCCATCTGGTTAACTCTAGTGTTACCTGCCCTCAGTGTATGAGACTGGAGTCTGTATTTCCAGTTATCTTGCTTGTTGCAGAGCTCCTCAGAGTCCAGATGTCTCTGTAGTTTTATGATCCTAATCTCCTTGGTGTCTGCTGCTCTAAGTGCAGTGGCTCCTCGGCTGCTCTGAATGCAGTGGCTCCTCTAGGATGACTCAGGAGTCAGTATCTCCACAGGACAGGAGCAGACCCAACTCTGTGTCTGCCCCAGCCCAAAGGACCAGTCAGGGGAGGAAGGGAAGTGGAATTCCAGAGGGGCAGGGTTTGGGTAGCTGCTGTGTCCTGAATGTCCCTGGCTCCCAGATGTATCTCTGTGGCTTAGGGAGTGAGATGGAGTTCTTACCGGCTGCTCTGAGTGCAGTGGCTCCTTTAGGATGACTCAGGAGTCAGTATTTCCACAGGACAGGAGCAGACCCAACTCTGTGTTGGCTGATCTGAGTGCAGTGGCTCCTCTAGGATGACTCAGGAGTCAGTATCTCCACAGGAGCAGACCAATTCTGTGTCTGCCCCAGCCCAAAGTACCAGGCAGGGGAGCCCTTATTTCTTATTATAGTTTCTTTTCTGCTAATGTGGTAAAATTCCCTGACAATAAGCAATATAGGAAAACAAGCATTTGTTTGGCTTGCAACTCCAGGTTTTAATACATCATTGCAGAGTCATCAATTCAGGAACTCAAAGAATCTGGTCACATTGTACACATAAAGAACAGTAAAGAGAAAGTAAATACAATAATCCATGCTTGCTATTTAAGTTCAGCTAGCTTTCTACTCTTATATATTGCAGAGTCTTGGTTCTTGCCAGGCAGTGGTGGTGCACACCTGTGGTCCCAGCACTTGGGAGGCAGAGGCAGGTGGATTTCTGAGTTCGAGGCCAACCTGGTCTACAGAGTGAGTTCCAAGACAACCAGGACTACACAGAGAAATCCTGTCTCTAAAAACCAGAGAGAGAGAGAGGGGGGGGGGGGGGAGAGAGAGAGAGGCAGAGAGAGAGAGAGAGAGGGGTTTCTTTATATATTCAGCATGGCTCTTCTCATGTCAACTAGAAAGTAGAACAATCCCCTACAGCCCATCACAGTACAGACCATTTGAATATGCTCTATTCCATGGTGGTTCTAGATTGTGTCAAGTTTATGGTTAAAACTATTCCTTATATTTTCCTCATATCATTTATTTAAAACGGGAAATATTTACCTGGCAAAGAACAAACTAGCACAATCTAAAATCTACAGTAATTAATAGCATTTGATGAGTTACACAGATTTTTCTGAATATTCAATCATTACTTGGATTACTTTCTTCAGGGAGTTTGTAATTTCTGACAAGAACATGCATTTTATGATCATCAAAATGTTTGTGGGTCTTCTCAGCTTCTCTTTGTTATATGTAACATGTTATCATAATATCCCATCTGTACATAGCACTTTCTTGACCACAAAGATAACAATACTTTCAACAAAGAAAACTGTTCATTCAAAATGCCAAATGAAGTGCCAGGAAAAATATAATATGAAAGATTTCTAACAAATGAATCCTGCCATCCACACATTGATTTAACAATAGAGATAATTCATTACTAAACTGGAAGGTAGATTTTTGACAAATACTAAAGAAAGATAAACAATGAGGTATAGTAGGTAGTAGGAATAAATTGTGCTTAAAACTAAAGAGAATATTCTGAAAAGGATCATGTTTTTTAAAGTTATCAAGATTTGGCCAGGGAAATTTTGCATGGGAGGAGAGCAAACATACAGAATAAAGGAAGAAAGTTCAGAGATTTGGAGGAAATTAGTGATAGATCTTCTTTGGATGAATTGTGTGGTACTTGGAAAATGATTTAGCAGAGCTAGAGTAAGGAAGATAGATTTTTGTCAGGCGACCAGGTAAATAGAGCTTAATTCCTTTTGTGATCAAACACATCAGAGGTTTTCCAGCATGGATTGATAGAGTAGAAAAGAAGATTAATCTTTCAGACATATGACAAAAGTGGAATTGAGAATTTCAAAGGGATAAGAAGATTATATAAGTAGTTTGATAATTATTAGATTATCCATATAAAGTAATTACAGCATACGTTGGGACAGAGTCACTAAAAAGGAAAGATAAAGAATTTGGATGGGTAGGGGACTACCCTCTCAAAGACAAAAGGGGGATAGGGTGAAGAACTTTTGGAGACGGAACAGGAGGAGGGGTAACATTTGAAATATAAGTAAATAAAACTATTTTAAAAATAAAATCAAAAGAACATTTTAAAATAGTTATTAAAAATATGTAGCTATATTACTTAAATGTTTCTATAACTGATCATGTTGAAATGAATATATGGTCATGCCATTATGAATGAAAGAGATCATCTGTTATAGACAAGTAAAAGAGAGGAATTTCTAATTTTATTTTAAATTTGTAGTACTGTACTACTAGAAAGTACTAGATGGAGATCTCCCTGTGGGAAAATAGAAAGTTATAAATACTTTCTAGAATATTCCAGACTTCATAAATAAGTGGGAGAAGCATCTGCATTTATTCATTCAATTAGTATATAACAAGCAAATAACTGGACATTAAATTATAAGGGTAAACATAATGCTATTCCCTGCCCTGTGGAGCTAATTTTCTAATAGAATGGAGACTAATTGAAAATTTTAATTAAATTTGGAGAGTTCATCTAATGTAATCATACATATTGGATACTTGATATGTGTTGAATGAGTCACAGAATGAGACACTTGATCTCTGTTTTAAAGATTAGAGAAATATTTGCCTAGGGAAGTGACAATATTTGTAGTAAAAAGAATAGGAAGAGCCAAGATATGAAGGTAATAAAGTGGGGTGTGTGTGTGTGTGTGTGAATTTTTTCCATTCAACAGTGTTTGCTTGAGCAACAAAGGAGATACAACAATTTAGAACAAAGAGGAGTTAGAGGGAAGAAAGAGAAAAGGAATAGAAATTATGTCATTTTAAAAATTGAAAGTAAAAGTGCATAAAAGAAAGGTAATTGAGAGAGCCTGGTAGAGGGTTCTTTGATGATTCCTGCTTCTGCTCCTTCTGAATTTTCTTCTCTGAAGTTCCTTTATGATGGACTGTTATCCATGAGTGTAAGACAGATATTCTTGCCTCCCACACAAAAGAACAAAGAAGTTGAGACCTAGATTGATTACATTGCTGGGCTTCAAATTTAGATAGCTAGATTTATCAGTGAACACAGACTTAATAAGAGCTTACCATTAAGCGTATTGTTTAGTATATCTATACATCAGAAACACTGTTGGAAGACTATTAGAACAGGGAAAAGGCTTGTGGTTTAAATGGAAAGTTATGTTATAGAAGAAGAAGTGGCTAGAATTAATTGGTAGAATGTGGTAGGAAACATCACCAGCAATTCCTAAGCTCATGTTCAAACTATATTTAAGTTGGTCATCTATATATCTCTATTGTCGAATGTACAATGTTTCACATTACAAGATGACATGACTCTATTTCTTTCAGTAAACAAGTCCTATATCATATTTAAAATCATTTTTCACTGTACTTATCCTTGCATGCATACATTACAAAATCACATCTCATTTAGAATGTAATGAAGATATATTTATGGGGACAAATATTGTGTCTTATTTGTTTTTTAAGGTTTTACATAGATCTTAGATACTTTGAAATTATTTATTGCTTGTTTAGCTTGGATCTAATGAAGCAAACTTTTGAGTCCTTTAAAATTTTACTGAATGAACATAAGAGGGATAAAATTTGAATTTCACTTCATTTAATTAAGTTAATTAATTAATCTAAAAATAAAACAATCAAGCTATGAAGCATAACTTATGTTTTCTTGTTCATATGTATTCATTTTGAGTGACCAATTAAAACAGTAAGCAGTGCTCAAATAGTTCAAATAATTCCTCCGTGTACTAATACGTCAGTTATCATCTTACACAACTTAACCACATTGTCATAGTTCATGGGGAATATTAGTTAGATAAATGAATATAGTTCCTAGCTTTCTACTATAAGGGCTATGAAGAAAATAACAAAATGAATTATGTCTTAGACTACATATTTTGTATCTGTTTTTGCTAATATCCATTGCAATAGACAATCTTCTTAAAATGGAACCATGGAAGCCAAAATCCCATGATCAAATAGCTAATAAGCGGCCAGGCTCTATTAATACTTTTTGGTATTTTGCTAACATATATGTTTCTTTGTGTTTTAATCTACATTAAATTTCTAGATAAAATAAATTTTACTACTGTATTTAAACAATTAATTTCTTGTTTAAACAAATTAAAATAAAAAATATGATTAAGAAATAAAATACTTATTTAAAATAAATGCAAGTGGTCATAAATTTGTCAAGTATTGTATTAATTTTCATTTGCATGATCATATAAGTAAAATTGATCTAAATAAAAGAAAATTAAACAAAGATAACAGTTTGGAAATATAATGAACCCCAGAAATATTTGATTGAAAAATATTTAAACTACTAGAAGAATCTATATTATGCTTTCTCAATAGAATAACAAAGCCTTATCTCAAACAAATGATACCTAAATTTTAATAGAACTATTAAAGAAGCAGTGCTCAGTCTTCTTGTTATATAAGAATTGTAACACTTAAATGAGTTACAACTACGTAACACAAGAAGAGCAGCCCTGTAGGATAGAAGATCATATAGGACTGGATATTGTAGGATCTCATATTGTAAAGTCTGCTACACTTCTTAACATATATTGCTTGCCTTGCTTATACTGTAATTCCTACTATATTTTTCCTTCACAGCTGGAAGGCTTTTGGTGGTTAACTTAGTTACTAAAACACATAGATGATTCATAAAAGGATTTGGCAAGAACACATTAAGCAAGGGTAACAAGGAAATAAGGTGAAGTTTTACCACTTCTCAGGACCATTAAGCAATCAATGTTAGTGCATTTGATAGGACTCTTACTGTGCTGCCTGGTTTTGGACTTGCAAGTATCATGGACACTCCAGTTTTTTTTCTTATTTTCTTATTAGTTTGTCAATAACTTTCTATAATATATTATGAGAATGGCTACTCCTTTGCTCTCCCTTTATTAGATTCATCCCTTGTTCTTTATGCAGCTTATTCTGTATGCCTTAAAACAAGTAAATTTGTCCCTCTCATAGTGCAGCATGGTTAATCTACTAGTGGCTAAACCCAGCTTAATACAGTCACCTGTGAATGTGAGTTTGTTTTTCTTAATGTTTGAATATTTCATTTTCTAAATGCATCATGTTTACTATCTATTCACCATATTGTGGACAACTCTGCTATTTCTATTTCCTGGATTTTGTAAATTAAATAGCAGCACACATGGGTGAGCAGGTATCTCTATAGTCAGTGTTTATATGGAAAATTGCAGATCATTTAATCTATCAACAATATAATGATAGAATCATAACTTTGTGTCAGATAATAGAGAATATTCACAAGGCATTTTGAAATCCTAATTGAATTTGGTTAAGAAAACAGCTAATTTAAGTTACATAATGTTCATGTGTAACTTTAGTAAATAATGGGGTAAAAATATAAAGATCTTAAATGGTCACGAGAGGTAATTCAACAAGTTAAAATCTGAAAAAATACATTTACATAAAATATCAGCATCATGTATTTTGGTTGAAAGAAACTTAGTCTCTTATTAGGATATCCAGGTTTTAGGACAATCACCTATTAAGGAGAACCCACTGTGTCTTTTAGAATGAAAAAAAATTGTAACTAGAACAAAAGGAAAAAGGAGGTTGGATCTGGTTTGATTTAGATGATTATTCATGGACACCAAGATGTAAGGATTGTTATTAGACAATGAAAAGCAGGATAGTGAAAGAACATAGTCATACTCTTTCTAGTACCTCTAGTACCGTATGAAACCATGAGGCCTTTACAGAGGTAATCAATCTAAAATGTGGAACTTTTACATTACTCATACCCAATCAAAAGGGAATTCAGTTATAAATATGTCTTGATGGAAAATAATGTGTAGAGGAACAGGAGAATGTCATTTGAAAATGTCTGTAGACCTTTGAATTTATGCTTTTTCAGCCAAGGGATACTGGGAGCTAACAGCATTTTGCAGAAGGGAGGAAAGGTTGTTTGCTCATTGTATTCCTAAAGAGCATGGCTCTATTGATACCATGTTTCAGAACTGTAGCCTCTAGAATCTTTTGCCACTCTGCAGCTTGCCATGCATTTTGTAATTTTGTAATAGATGTGTCAAGAGAATACTCTCAAAAAAAAAAAAAAAAGAAAACAACTTTGGAACGTAGACCAGAAAGAATTAGTAGACAAAATGACTGTGACAGCTGCTGTTCAGGGTTGTAACCTACTGATGCTTAGTGGTTGTTCTGAAGTAGAAAATTAAAATAACTAATACAAAAAAAAAGTAAAATCTTTAACTACCTTCACTGAGAGTTATTTTTGGCTCAAAAGCACAGGATGAGTAGAATTTTGAAAACTGTTCACAAGTTGGCATAAGGAATTATAGATTTATTTTGGTTGATTTGGTTTGATTTTTAATCTTCAACTGTTTTTGCAGCATACACTTTCATTTCTTGTATGGCTCGTGTTTGTGCCATTTGCATGTTTGTATTTTGTTTGTGTATCTCTAAGAGAAATGCTTTTTCTTTTTCCACACACAGGGTTAATTTTTACTTCTGTAATAAAATGTTTAAAAATAAAATACAGTCAAACAGTTCTGGTTTTCATAGACAAGAAATGAACAGAGGATGCTCTGTATGTAGCTGGGAACCTAGGGTAGCATTAAACATGCTCTGGACTTCCACACATTTGAATACTTACAATTTAAGTCTGTTTAGCTCGGGCTGATACTTTTTCCCTTAAATTTCCTAGGTGAATAAAATCCCAGAGCAAAGCAGGCAACCTGCCAATCAGCCAGGCAGTGACATCTATGAAATATTTGTTCATCTTGGCAGTCATTCTGGCACAGTGTTTGTCTTCTGGGAACAAGTGTCTGATTGACAGATATTCTTTTGATGTGGCTGGTGAACCTGATGATATTGTCTGACATTAAGCCCCTAATTCTTTACTAATTAATATGCTCAACCAACCTTTATGCCCTATGATAGTATACAGGGCTTATTGTGTTTAGAGATGTAGTAAAGTATTGAGTGATGTTTTCTTCAATATAGTTTCTGAAATACAAACACACATGTAGATTCTAGTTACATTTTAAGATTGATTTGAACATTTCATATTAAATATTAAATGTTATATACTATTAGAGGTGCCCAGTGTATAACAAAAGGAGTAATAATGTGTAAAGATTCATTCCAGTATATAAACTGTTATGGAAAGGGTGAGAGAAGCAAATTATATATTACTTTCCCTTCATGTCTTTCTAAGCCCAAAGCTTGAGAAAAAACTGTAGGGTTCATTTAACGGAATAGTACCTAAATTATTTTACAGACATTTGAAGGTCTAATCATGATGATTCATTAGAATCTGGGGAAACATTTTTACTTGTATTTAATTTTATTCTTTCCTTTTTAAACTTGTGTTGGTTTTATGATATACTTAATAATGCATTAACATGTGGCTATGATTTATAAAACATAAAGATCATATATTGTGAAACATGACTCTCTTTTAAATATGGAAATAATATTGCTAGGTTGGTAAAGCTTTCTTAATATTAAGTTAGTTAGTATATGTACCACATTTACAATGTGTAATATAGTAAGGTAGTACTATATAAGGATTAAAATATTCTGTTGCAGAAATTACATAGACTCATCTTACAGTAAAAAAGAGGGGGCAAAACTGCTCAATAAATGTGATCAATTACTATTGAAAAAAATCCTCAGTCACAAAGAAGTTTGGACAAATGAGTTACATTACTGCCCTTGAGAATATGAGAAATGACCCCATATCAAGCCAACCAGGTTATCAAGTTAACCATAAAAGCTCGTATAACTACACAATGAAATATGAATAGAAAAATTGAGTAATAGAAAGTGAATAATAGATATAAAGATGGTCAAAGTGATGATTAGATTTTTTTAATCTGGTATAGGATTTTTGAGCAGCAGAGTATGTAACAATGACTACAGATACATGATTCCCCTAAAAGAGGATTCTAAGACTGGCAAATACACTAGTTTATCTTTTTTAATATTATATTATTTTTATTGGATATTTTATTTATTTACATTTTAAATGTCATCTCTTTTCCCGTTTTTCCCTTCAGAAACACTCTATCCCATCTTCCCTTTCCCTGCTTCTATGAGGGTGCTCTACCACCTACTCACCCTCTCCTGCCCTACACTGGGGTATCAAGCCTTCACAGACCAAGGGCCTCCCCTTACATTAATCCCAGACAAGACAATCCTCTGATACATATACCACTGGAGACAAGTGTCCCTCCTTGTGTACTTTTTGGTTGGTGGTTTAGTCACTGGGAGCCCCAGTGGAACCTGGTTGGTTGATATTGTTGTTCTTCCTGTGGGGTTGCAAACCCCTTCAGCTCCTTCAGTCCTTTCTCTAACTCCTCCATTGGGGACCCTGTGCTCAGTCTAATGGTTGGCTGTGAGCATCCCCTCTGTATTTGTCAGGCTGTAACAGAGTCTCTCAGGAGACAGCCATATCAGGTTTCTGTCAGCAAGCACTTATTGGCATCTGCAATAGTGTCTGGGTTTGGTGTCTGTGTATGGGATGGATCCCCAGGTGGGACAGTCTATCCATGGCCTTTCCTTCAGTTTCTGCTCCACATTTTGTTTCCATAGTCTATCTTCTGAATCAACCATTTGTATAGCTTACCACCAGTGAAGGTGTCCATGAAAATATGCTTGAAAACATCTCTCTAAACTAGTATAGCTGATTTAATATGAGTCCTATTTGTCAAAATTAGTAGAAATGAAGTTTCTGATTAATACTTCATAATACTTATGAAATAAAGAACAGATTTTCTAAAGCCTATTGTTATTTGAAATAAACTAATAAACAAAAACATTAGATTGGAATAGCCAGATAAAAAATGTTAGCACTGGGTTAATTTGATTACTTCATTTTATTTTTTTCATTTTTTGTTTTTGAGCTAAGAATCAATCTGAGGTTTGTATACATACATGCCAAATATTCTGCTATGTAACTCCAGCTTCGGCATAGTAACATTTAGAAATCATTATTGTATCTTTACTGCCAAGAAACTATGAATGTCCTATACATGGAAGCTGCTCTTCTTAATAAAAGTCATAGAAAATTCAGAAGAACTATGGGAACTTAAACATGTGATATAATTGATATTAAAAAGAAATTCCTAAGTAGTCTTCAACAACAGAACTGGCATGATTGATTACCCAGTTTATAATCTTCAAGTTTGTGTAAAAGGGATGATCAGGAATATACGACAAACTAATCTAAGAATTGTAAGAGAAATTTTAAGAAAAGTGAAATGATGTGTTTTTTTACACACTGAGGAGTGGGGTATTAAGTTTGCTGGGTTTTTACTTGTTTTACTAACTACTCTTCTGTCTCTTGGTTTTGATTCACTCTTTTTTTTCTCTTTTAAAAAAAATTGGATATTTTCTTTATTTGCATTTCAAATGTTTCCCAGTTCCTCTGCCTCTGAAATCTCCTATCCCATCACCCCTGCTTCTATGAGGGTGTTCCCCCACCTACCCACCCACTTCTGCCTCCCCACCCTTAAATTTCCCTACACTGGAGCATCGAGCCTTCATAGGACCAAGGATATCTCCTCCAATTGATGTTAGATAAGGCAATCCTCTGCTACATATAGAGCTGGAGCCATGGGTCCCTCCATGTGTACTCTGGTTCTGGTTGGTTGATATTGTTCTTCCTATGGGCTTGCAAACCCCTTCAGCTCCTTTAGTCCTTTAACTCCTCCATTGGGGTCCCCATGCTGAGTCAAGTGGTTGGCTGAGAGCATCCCTTCTGTATTTGTCAGGCTTTGGCAGAGCCTCTCAGGAGACAGCTATATCAGGCTCCTGTCAGCAAGCACTTCTTGGTATCAGCAATAGTATCTGCATTGGATGAATGCATATGGAATGGATCCTCAGGTGGGGCAGTCTTAGCATTTAAGTACTGACTACTGTGAATTCAATCATAACACCTACTTTTCTAGACTTGTTTACTTGCTAATTTAGTCTAATTCAAAGGATATCAATTCCACTCATGTTTAGATTTTTTTCTCAATTTTCTGTTCTATTTATTCTCTCAACTGACACATAATTGTCTACACATTATGTGTGTTTGGCTACTTTTCATGCTGAAAATGTTTGTTTTCCTGATTTAAATATCTTCTTATATTTATATTGAACATAATAAATGACACTAAGAAAATGGTTCATGATATGAACCACTATCTTTTCTTCAATCTACCCTATTAAGTGTTCCAATAATCTATGTTTTGCATTTCAAACGGATATGAAATTAAACTTTTTTTGTTGTCAACCTTAATTCAGAAATTCATCCAAAATAGTCTTATCCTTTTAAATAACAATAGTTTAGGCGATAATGTGTTGCTCTTTTCTTGTTAATAATGTTATGCTTTTTAGTTTGTTAGGCTATTTGATACTAAATGTGTTTCCCAGATTCACTTTCCATACTTAGGTTTCATTTATTCTACTCTAATGACTTTTGTTCTTGACAATAACACTTTATACTATTACCTAATCTTGAGTTCAAGAATTGCATATCAATAAGTTTTAAAATGAATGTAATATACAACATTCAAGGTAATTTTGCATTTTTACATGTTTAAACTATCGCACTATCAAAACACAGTGAAAGAAATATTTCAAAAATGTTAAAATGTATTTTAATATGTCTACATATACTATTTGTTTATCTTATAAGAGTCTCAGTTATTATCTTATGTTTTAATGTAATTACTTAAAACGTAAACAAATTTGTATGTTACAAAATGACAACATTTAATAGAAGGTTTATACTACCAAAATTTTCCCTTTCCTTTCTCTACATCAGAATACTTTACTGTTTGTTGGATCTGTGTCAATCTGTCTTACTTTGTGATAAACCAAATCATGTAATGAAAAGCAAAGACCATGTTAGATGAAAAGAGAAACCAATATCAAATGTTCTTCACTGGTCATATTTGGCATGATTTGTGTATGAAAGAACAATGATGAAAATTGATTTTAAGAGATTGAATACACAGTAAATATGAGGAATAGGAAAGAGAAACATATTTTATGAGAAAGTAGAAATTCATATGTAGACTCACAACTGATAAAATATGGAGAATTGAGTAAGTTTAGAAAATTATCCCTATTATGTAGTAATTAAGGATCACAGTAGGTTAATTCTGCTACTCATTGTAATATTATACCCACAGAAACATTCATAATTTCTTAAAATTAGGTTATGAAATAGCACTATTTCCAATGAAAGTAAATGAGTAGTCACTACTTCATTTAAGTATATTGTAATTTACTCTTTAGTTGACATATAGTCTGATATTATGTAGATTTTTAGATGTTATATAGTTCAAGATTTATGGTATTATCTGTTAATTATTCTCTATTTAATTTCTTGAGTTGAATATAATAAAAATTTTTGAAGAACCCCAAATGTGGGAATTTCTCTAGGGCAAATTATTTAAGGATCAAAACGTTGAAATAGTTGGACTTATACTTATTGAAGAAAATCAACAGAACATTAGAATCAAGGGATATGTATGAATTGTGTGCACATTTTGAATCAAAAAATATAAGTTAAAATAAGTTGGGTATAGTCACACACCTGTAGTCCAAATACTACAGATGCAGAGGTTGGAGGTTTTGAAAGTGGGCTACACACTAAATAGAATGAGTAGAAGATCATCCAGGGATAAACAGCAAGACTCAATCTCAGAAAAATATAACTATGCAAATAATAAATGCATAAATAATGTCTATACAGTATAAGTATTTTTTAAACTTAGAGGAATTTTAGTAATAACTCTTTTAGAATAGTTTAAATCAATTTTTAATGCAGAAATTATATTGTGTTTGTGCAAAAGATGACATTAATATTGGGAAATTTATAGCAAGATAATGCTGAGTGACAAAGTGTGATGGTGTCTGAAGCATATTTTTAAATAGTTAAAATGTAAAAATATGAAAAGAAAGGTTAAAAAGGAGAAAGAAATGTCAAAATATCTAATCAACTGAAGCTCAATAAATGGTATAGAGACATTTATTGTGCTGTTCTTAAAATTATTTTGTGGACTCTAAGATATGTAAGTAAATAATAAATGTAGAATGCAGCAATTTTCACTGCACACTCTGTTATTTTTATGCAAACCACAACCATCTAGCCTGCTAATTATTTTAATAGCCTCTTAATTAGTTCCACTGTCTTCACCTCATTTTCTCCATATAACAGTCTAAGTAGATCACTTAAACATGATGTGAATTCTGTTCACACTTCCAGTTGCATGCTTAGAATACAAGTCAAATCCCTAAACTACCCTAAGTCTTGTTCATATTTGTAAAATCATACTCTTGCCACTGTCTAATATGTTTTGTCAAAATTCAGGTGGTAAAATCCTAATAGACAACATGGTATTAGGGAACATAGCTGTTAAAACACTGTTGACTTATGACAGTTGGAGATCTCATTAATGGTTTCCTGTAACAATGACACCTTTATATGAGGATACAATGAGAAGATGGGTTGGCACCAGAATCTGACAGTCTTTGACACTCCCACCAGAAACTTTCAAAGACTTTCCAAGATTTTTTTAAACAGCAAAAATAACAAAATAACAATAAAAGCTCTGCTGTTTGTAAGTCAGCAGAAGAGATGACTATAGTAATTTGAATAACCAGGACTACTGTTACATAGAAATCTCATTCACTGAAAGTCATTTTACACGTTTCTTTGGTTTGCTGGTGTGTGTGTGTACATACATATCTTCATGAGGTTATAATTCATGTTCCAAGATAAGCTATAAAGACTCTTAATTTCTTAATATTTACTCATTTTTATCATTGTTTGATTAAAGATAGGTAAAATATCTATAATAGATAATTATAATTGATATTATTTATCAATCTTCATATCTATCTATAAAAGATTGTACCAATGGATAAGTCTCTAGAATGAGTAGAGAGAGGCACATTATTTACTAGTTCTGAATGATCTTCTAGCTAGATTTAATTAATTCTCACTACAAATTATAGATTATAGTAGTACAAAATTCAATTCCCAACCCTGGGAGAGAGAAACCAGAGGGTCTGTGGGGCTAACTGATCAGCTAATCTAGACTAAATAGTGATCTCCAGACTGATGAGTGATCCTTTTTCAAAGGAGGTGGATAGTGTTCTGGAGAATGACACTGGAGGTTGTCCTCTAACCTTTACATATGTGTAAGTAGACATGTATACACAACATCCTTCATGTATATTGACACCCACAACCAAATTCACATGGATACCATATACACAGACAAATATACACACACACATACAGACCATACACTCAGACAAATACACACACATACACACACACATACAGACGCCCATACAAAGATAGGAAGAAACTGATTAGCAGCATGTATTTACTTTCATTTAATGTTCTTCAAAATTTAACATTTTCTGGCTTTTCCTCATAGAAGAAATCTACATTTCCTCTATACTAAGACCCATTCATATGAAGGGAAATCCCACTAATTTGTTTATTTTGTTAGTTTTCTGTCTAAACTCCACCTCCATAGTTATCTGGCAATACCCAGGTATGCTCCTCCCCACAGTTACCTGGCAACATCCAGGTAGGCCTTCCCACTATAAAAGGGGCTGTTTGCCTCCTCTCTCTTTTGCTCTCTTGCTTTCTTGCCTCTAGCTTCTCTCTGTCTCCTAGCCTCTCCTTCCTTCCCTTCCCCCTCTCTCCACGTGGTCATGGCTGGCCTCCACTTCTCTCTTCTCTCTCTCTTCTGTCTCCGCCATCTTCTCCCTGTTTCTCTCCCTCCCTTTGCCCTCTGCCCTGAATAAATCCCCTCTTTTCATGGAACTGTCTGGTCTGCTGTGGTCTGTTCCAAGTTATGCGCCAAAATCTAACATATTTAGTATAGAGCAAATTGTTCTTAGCTAAAATGAGTTTGTGCAGCAATGCTTTTTGATATATACATTTTTAATCTAAATTTTGTGTTATTTGGGTTGCTGTTGTCTAACTTTTGGACATTAGCCCTCTGTGAGATGCAAGGTTGGTGAAGATCATTTCCCAGTCTGTGGGCTGCTGATATGTCTTATTGACAGTGTCCTTTGCCTTACAAAACACATTGCAGTTTCATGAGGTCATTTCTCAATTGTTGATCTTAGAGTCTGAACCACTGGTGTTCTGCTTAGGTACTTGTATCCTGTGCCAATATGTTCAAGGGTATATGTCTGTTTTGCTTCTATGAGACTTAATATATCTGATCTTGCATTGGGGTCCTTGATCCATTTAGAATTGAGTTTTGGACAGGGTGATAAGTATGAAACTACTTCAAGTTTTTTACATACAGATTACCAGTTAGACCAGCACGATTCGTTAAAGATGCTTTCAGTTATTCATTGTATAATTTTCTCTTCTTTATAAAATATCAAGGGTCCATAGGTATGTGCCTTTATTTCTGAGTCTTTGGTTTAATTCCATTGATGAACACATCTGTTTCTTTACCTATACCATATACTTTTAAAATCACTTTTTCTCTGTAGCTCAGCTTGAGGTCAGAGATGGTGATTTCTTATGAAGTTTGTTTATTGTTCAGAATAGTTTTGGCTATCTTGTGCTTTGTTTTGTTTTGTTTTCCATAAGAATTTAGAATTGTGTTAGAATCTTGGAGGGCCTTAAAATGAATCTGTAGATTGCTTTGGGTAAGATCAGTTTCACTATGGCAGTCCTACCTATCCATGATCATGGGAAGGATTTCCAATTTCTGGCATCTTCTTCAATTCTTTCAAGGGAAATGGAAACCACAGCAACTTTGAGGTTTCATCCTACACCCATCAGAGCAGCTAACATAAAAAAAAAACTCAAGAGATAGCACATTATGATTAGGATGTGAAGCAAGGGGAACACTCCTTCACTGCTGGTAGGAGTACAAACATATTCAACCACTTTGGAAATAAATCTGTGTCCTGAGGGCTCCAGCCAGATCCCTCAGAGCAGAAGTGGAAATCAATTTGGAATTTTCTCAGAAAATTGGGAATAGTTCTACCTCAAGACTCAGCTATATCACTCCTGGGTATATATCCAAAGGATGCTACAACATCTCACAAAGGAACTTGCTCAACTAAGTTCATAGCAGCTTTATTCATAATAGCAAGAAACAAGAAACAATCTAGATGTCATTCTCAACTGACGAATGGATAAAGAAAATGTGGTACATCCACACAATGGAATAGTATTCAGCTATTAGAAATCAAGACATCATGAATTTTGCAGGCAAGTGGATGGAAATTGAGAATATCATTCTCATTGAAGCAACTCAGCCCCAAAGGGACATGCATGCATGGCATATACTCACTTATGAATAAATATAAACTATAAAATGTCAGATATCCATGCTACACTCCACAGAATCTGAGAGACTAAACAAGAAGGAGGCAGAAGTAAGTATGCTTGAATTTCACTTAGAAAGCGGAATAGATGGAGGAAGGGAACTGAGAAGGAGTGGGGATGGAGATGGAAATGGGAAGGACAGGAGAGATGGCTGGATGGCCAGGAAAGTGAATGGAAACCTGCAACTGTTTGGGGTGAGGTATTAGGAGGCATCTCTAGGACAAGAGATGGCCTGGAACAAGGGAGGTATCCAAAAATCAATGTGGTGGCCTTAGCTTTGACTCATTACATTGGGGATATCAAACCAGAAAGGGCAATCTCTTATATCAAGACAGGAACATTAGTGGAGTGATAGAGACACCAACCCACCCACAAAACTTTAAACCCAAAATTTATCTTGTTTAAAAGTAATGCAGGCACAAGAGAAGGAGAAGAGCATGGAGGAATGGCTAACCAATTACCTTCCAAACTTGCAACCCATCCTGTGGGCAAGCAACAATCCCTAACACTATTAATGATGCACTGTTAAGCTTGAAGACAGGAGAAAGTTGTCCTTTGAGAAGCTCCACCTAGCAGCTGACTCAGACATATACAGGAACCCACAGCCATACAGTGGATAGAGCTTTAGAATTCTTATAGAAGAGTAGAAGGAAGGATTGCTGGCCTGAAGGGGATAGGATCTCCATAGGAAGATCAACAGAGACAACCTACCTGAACCCTTGGTTCTCTCAGATACTGAACCACTAACCAAAGAACGTGTTTGGAGTGGACCTAGGCCTCTCTGCTCATATGTAGCAGATGTGCAGGTTGACCTTCATTGGGTCCTAAACAGCTGGAATTGGGCCTCTCCTAAAAGATGTTGCCTGTATGAGATATATTTTATGAGCTGGTCTGCCTTGTCTGGCTTCAGTGGGAGAAGATGCCACTAGACTTGCAGGGACTTGAGGTGCCATGGTAGGGGACATACCAAAGGAGGCCCACCTAACCAGAGAAAGGGGACAGGGGAGGAAAAAAATTGTGGGAGGGTTTGACTAGGAGGAGGCGGTGATCAAGATGTAAAGTGAATAAATAAAAAGAAATTAAATTTAAAAAAGAAACATACTGTAAAACCAGACACAGTTGATTGCTGTTCTCTATTTGTGGGGAAAATATTGAATATAGTACTTTTTAGGTTGGTGGTTCTGAGTCTGGTCTCTGAATCTAGTGTTCCTGCCTTTTATTCAGACCTTTGCACTTTGGCAACTAGGAAACATCCACTCTTCTCAGATACTTACATTCTCTTTGTTCCTGTTTTCTTGCCTGTGACATGACTTAGAACCTTAAGACTTTAAACATTTTAAAATATTTATTTAGGGCTAGAGTGATGAATCAGTGGTTAAGAGCACTAACTGTTCTTCTAGAGGTCCTGAATTCAATTTCCAGCAATCACATGCAGGCTCACAACCATCTATAATGTGATCTGATGTCCTCTTCAGGCATGCAAGTATACATGAAGAGAGAGCACTCGTATGCATAAAATAATTACATAAATATTAAAAAATTATTTAAAATAAAGTATTTATTAGTAACTTTTTACAGGCTACAAATTGAACTAAATTGTCATATTTGCTAGTGCATTTAATAACATATACAAGAATCTAAGTTTATAAAATTAAACAAGTATAGGTTTGTCACTTTATAATGACTAGAAATTATAACGTAAGACTAGTTTTTGTGATGGACAAGATACACAACATGATTTTCTAAGGCTACCTAAAGAAGTTTTGCTCTTATTTCAAGACTCACGTCAAAATTTAGTTATGCTAAGTATTCTGTATTCCAAGAAAGAGTGATGGCATTGTTATGGAGGCTTAAAGGGTTTTAAGATGAGGTTTAAAAAGACATTATCTGTTTTCTTTTGTTTTTCATGATATAAATGAAAAAAAATATTTATATAGTAACCAAGTGTCAACAGTCAACCCAAATCTAAAAACAATTAGCAACCTTGAGACTGAGAAAAAGGTAGGTGACTTCCTTTAGGGTGTTCGCAGGGAGTGAATGGTGGCATGTCTATAGCACACATGGCAGTGGTCAGGGATTTCATGATAAGTGCAGCAGTTACCAGGACATACACTGGATCACTTGTAGGAGGAGAAAGCCCAGTCTTTGATTGTGGTGTTATGGTATCTACATTGGTAATCTGTGTTGTTTTTGTGATAAGCTCAAATGAAATATATAAAATAAATCTTGTAACTATTATAAGTTTTTGAATTCTTGGATTGCAAGAATTCTTTTTATTGATCTATTATTTTAAATTTTATAGTCAATCAAAAGAGCAAAACTTCCAGAGTATAGCAAGCATCACTACTATTTAAATTATAGCTATCCATTTTCAATGCTTTTCATTTAAATACTTGTCTATGATTAACACTTTTCTTTCTCAGTATCATTTACTTTTTATCAGTTTCACTGTTCATTAGTATATGTATCATATAGTGGAAAAAAAGCAATGTAAAGATGTCAAAACACATCAAATTATTTTATTATTCATGACCAGGTCTCAAAAATCTGCTCAAAGAGATTTTAATTTAATTTCTGAATGAATATTTTAAATCATCTCAGTATTAGCTGGTTCCTTTATGTCATAGAATAAGAACCATTGTTTGTAAAATTATGATATTTGCTCTTTATACTTGCTACTATAAATAACATAATGTTTTCTAAATATTCATTTCAGTCCTTCTCTACTCAATAATCTTATTAAGATTTCCATTTTAGTAACAACAGATGAATTACCATTGAAAAAGCCTGATGAGTTTATTTTGGTATTTCATAAAGTTTTTGAACCAAACATGGAGTCTATATTATAAACTTTAAATGATGAAACAATACAGTAAACTGTTATAAAACATATATTAATAGGTGATGAGTACTAATAAGTAAAATTATACTAGTAATAAAATAAGAAATATGAAAACACTTTGAGATACTTTATCAATTTAAAAATATATAACTATGGCATTTCACACTTGAGACTGAGTTACCAAGAGACTAAAATGGTTAGGTATAGTTTCTTTGCCTTTATAAAGAATAGAGTAGGCCAGATCAGCAGCCTGATACCCTCTAACAAGCTATAGCATGCTTGCTTTTCAAGAGGTCCACAGTAACCAAAGACACAGATGAGAATCGAGCAAATAAATCCATGCCACCTGGGACACCCACGAATGCTGGGACATCCACAGAGCCCAGCTAATGCAAGTACCCCACGCCCAAATCCATTTTCCTTCCAGACTGCTTCCCCATACAGAGCCAGATCAGAGGCCCAATATCTGCCAACATGCTACAGCTGAATACCTCCCAGGATGTCCTCAGTAACCAGGGGCACAAAAGACATGCTCTAACCTGAGACACAAAAGGCCCACCCTAACCATAGTGAGTCCTGCCTGCCTCCAAGGAGACAGGTGATAGCCCAAGTCACAGAACTCTACCTGCTTCCAAGGAGGCAGGCTCCAGTCAGAGATATCCAGGTCAGTTAACACCAGACAAAACTAGATGGCCAGAGGCAAGCACAAGATCATAAGTTCATAAATAGCAGAACCCAAAGCAATTCAGCACAACCAGAAGCCAGTTCTCCCATCACAGCAAACCCTGGATACCACAACATACATGAAAAGCAAGATAATGACCTAAAACCCCATCTCATGAAGATAATAGAGGCCTTTAAGGAAGATATAAAGAACTCCCTTAGTGAAATTCAGAAAAACACAGACAAAAATGTAGAAGCCCCTGAAGAGGAAACAAATGAATCCCTTAAAGAAATACTGGAAAATATAATTAAGCAGGTGAAGAAATTGAAAAAGAAATGTTCTAAGAACTAAAAATGGAAATAGAAACAATGAAGAAAACATAAATGGAGCTAACCCTGGAGAGGGACAACATACAAGAGAGATCAGGAGCTACAGATGTAAGAATCACAAACAGTACAAAAGATAGAAGAGAAAATCTCAGGCATAGAAGATACCATAGAAAATATTGACACATGGGTCAAAGAAAATACAAAGTGTAAAAAGCTCCTCACCCAAAATATCCAGGAAATTAAGGACACAATTAAAAGATCAAACTAAAGAATAATAGGAATAGAAGAAGGTGAAGGATACCAACTCAAATGACCAGAAAACATCTTCAACAAAATCATAGACAAAAACTTCCCTAACCTAAAGAAAGCGAGGCCATAAACATACAAGAAGCCTTCAGAACATCAAAAGTTTGGACCAGAAAAGAAAATCCTCCCTTCAAATGATAATCAAAACACTAAATTTACAGAACAAAGAAAGAATATTAAAAGCTTTGTTGTATAAAGGCCAAGTAACATATGAAGGCCGATCTATCAGAATTATACTAGATTTTTCAACATAGACTCTAAAAGCCAGAAGATCTTGGACAGAAATCATACAGACCATAAGAGAACACAAATGTCAGGCAAGGATATGATATCCATCAAAACTCTCAATCACAAAAGAGAGAGATAACAAGATATTCCATGACAAAGCCAAATTTAAACAGTATCTTTCTACTAATCTAGCCCTACAGATTATACTGTAAGAAAATCTCCAGCACAGAGAGGGTAACTATACACAAGAAATTAAGAATTTTGCAACAATCCCAAAAGAAGTGACTCATACGCACATAATAACAGCTCTAGCAACAAAAATAACAGAAACCAACAATGATGTGTCTTTAATATCTCTTAACAGCAAGGGACTCAATTTCCACAATAAAAAGATAGAGGTTAATAGACTGGATACTTAAACAGGAGCCAGGATTTGCTGGATAAATGAAACACACCCCTGTGAAAAAGATAGACACTACCTCAGAGTTAAAGGCTGGAAAAATGTTTTCCAAGAAAATGATCCCAAGAAACAACCTGGAGTTGCCATTCTAGTATCCAATATGATAGACTTTCAACCAAATATTATCAAAAGAGATGCAGAAGAACACTTCATATTCACAAAGGAAAAAATCTACCAGGAGGAAGTCACAATTCTAAACATCTATGTCTAAAATGCAAGGACACTCACATTCATAAAAGGAATTTTAATGAAGCTCAGAACACACATTGATCCTCACACAGTAATAGTGGGAGACTTCAACAGCCCACTTTCACCAATGGATAGGTCATTGAGACAGAAAGTAAACAGAGACAACAGATGATACATAGTAAAACTAACAGAAGTTATGAAGCAAATGGAATTAACAGATATTTACAGAATATTTTACCCTAAAACAGGATAATATACTTTCTCAGGACCTCATAGAACCTTCTCCAAAATGACTATATAATAGGACATAAAACAAGCCTCATCAGATGTAAGAAAATTGAAATAACTCCCTGCTTTCTATCAGATCACTATGAACTAACACTGATTGGTCGTCAATAATAACAAAAACAATTGAAAACCCACATATTCATAGAAACTGGAGAACTCACTGCTCAATGATAACTTGGTCATGGAAGAAATAAAGAAATCAAATATTTTATAGAATTCACTGAAAATTAAGATACCTCACACTCAAAGTTATGGGACACAATGAAAGCAATGTTAAGAGAAAAATTCATAGCACTAAGTGCCTTGCGAAAGAAACTGGAGAGATCCAATACAAGCAACTTTATAACACCCCTGAATGCTTTAGAACAGGAAGAAGCAAACACACCTAAGTGGAATAGATGGCAGGAAAGAGTCAAACTCAGGGCTGAATTTACACAGTTACAAAGAAAACTATACAAACAAACAAAACAGAAAACAAAGCAAACAAACAAACAAACCAGCAAAAAAAACAAGAACTGGTTCTTTGAAAAAATCAACAAAATAGACAAAACCCTAGCCAAACTAACTAAAAGGCAGAAAGATAGTATTCAAATTAGCAAAATAGGAATAGGAAATGAGAAGGGGGATATAACAACAGAAACTGAGAATTTTTTTAAAAAATCATCAGAATATACTATAAAAGCCTGTATTCTAGAAAACTGGAAAATATAGATGAAATGGATAATTTTCTGGACAGATACCACATACCAAATGTTAAATGAAGATCAGGTAAACTAGCTAAATTGTCTCATAACTATTAAAGAAATATAAATAGTCATTAAACCTCCCAAAAAGTCTAGGGCCAGATGAATTTTGTGCAGAATTCTGCCAGCTTCAAAGAAGAACTAATACCAACATTTCTCAAACTATACCACAAAATAAAAACAGAATACTCCCCAATTTATTCTATGAAGCTTCAGTTATTCTGATTCCTAAACCACACAAAGACTCACCCATGAAAAAGAACTTCAGAGCAATTAAACTTATGAATATACATGCAAAACTACTCAATAAAATTTTCACAAACAGAATCCAAGAGCAAATCAAAGCCATCATATACCATGATCAAGTAGGGCTTCATCCTGGGGATGTGGGGATGATTCAATATACAAAAAATCTACCAATGTAAAAAAAAAAAAAAAAACTCAAGGAAAAAAGCCACAGGATCATCTCATTAGATGCTGAAAAAACATTAACAACATATAACACCCCTTCTTGTTAAAAGTTTTGGAGAGATCAGGAATTCATGACACAAACCTAAACTAATAAAATCAGGGTATAGCAAACCAACAGCCAACATCAAATTAAATGGAGAAAAAAGTTGAAGCAATCCCACTAAACTCAGGGATGAGCCAAGGCTTCCCACTCTCTCCCTACCTATCAATATAGTACTCAAAGTGCTAGCTAGAACAATTAGACTGCAAAAGGAGATCGAGGGGTATAAATTGTCAAGGAAGAATTCAAGCAATCACTATTTGTAGATAATGTGATAGTATACCCAAGAGACCCCTAAAATTCCACCAGAGAACTTCAACAGCTGATAAACAACGTCAGTAAAATGGCAGAATAGACTTTAACTCAAACAAATCAGTAGCCTTCCTTTATACAAATGATAAACATGCTGAGAAATTAGGGAAACAACACCTTTCACAATAGACATGAATAGTATAAAATATCTTGGTGTAACTCTTACCCACAAGTGAAAGATCTATATGACAAGAAATTCAAATATCTGAAAAAAGAAATCGAAGACCTCAGTAGATGGAAGATTTCCCATGCTCATGGATCTTTAGGATTAACAGTACAAATGGCCATCTTACCAAAAGCAACCTACAGATTTAATGCAATCCCCACCAAAATTCCAACTCACTTCTACACAGAGATAAAACAATTCTCAACTTCATCTGGAATAACAAAAAAAAGAGTATAGCAAAAACATTTCTATATGTTGATGAAGTATGGTTTATAATAATACTTTTAGAAAGGCTTTGATTAACTTTTGTACATTTTCTGAACAATCAAATTTATAACACCTACAATAAACCCCTATAATGTTAGAGGTCCAACATATTATATATTGTCAGTTTCCTTTATTCAATTAAGTATACTAATATGAGTATAATAAGGAAAACAATACTTTCCATGAGAAAGAATAGTAAAATTTACCAATATTTTTAAAATAGTATACCATAAAATAATTAATATACTGTAATAAAGTAGGGGATTTCTGAAGTTTGAGACACAGAAGAGATGCATTTTAATTTTAAATATTAGCATTCTGGTAATTTTGATCTGTTGACTGTGAATGTTTTTATACTATTAAAAGAATACCCAGGCGTTGTTTATCAACTAGTTGTTTATCACAAAAGATAAACAAATAATAAGACAATTCATAACACAACTGTATTTTGCTTGATAACCTTTCCTGGAAAATTGTAAATAACTTGATTGCAATATTTATCCAACTTTTCCTCCTTGAAAAAAAATCACATTGAAAGACTTAAAGCAAAATAACAAGAACACAAAAGAAGACAAAATGTTCAGCTTATATACAGTAATATATACATGATAAAGCATTTAACTTTATTTTAAAATTACTGACCATATTTGTCATTTTATTCACATTACTAAAGATTAAAAACCTTAAACACATATTATTTCTAAGGCAGTCTTCACTAATAATCAATAGCTAACAATAAAAGTTCACTTAAGCCGGGCGGTGGTGGCGCACGCCTTTAATCCCAGCCCTTGGGAGGCAGAGACAGGCGGATTTCTGAGTTCAAGGCCAGCCTGGTCTACAGAGTGAGTTCCAGGACAGCCAGAACTACACAGAGAAACCCTGTCTCGAAAAAAAAAAAAAAAAAAAAAAAAAAAACCAAAAAAAAAAAAAAAGTTCACTTAACTCACTGTCTTTGATTTAGAAAATGAACTTACTATTTTTCCTTTAATTCATCAGCTTTTTATTATTTATTATAAATATATACACATGATAAAAAATTCAACTCTTTTCTCTTTATTGATTTTATCAGTGGATATAATTTAACATACATGGACGCACTTCAACTATGATGAATTAATTTGTTGTATATAGTTAATGAAGACAACTAAATTTTTTTGAACATACAATTACATACATATATATATATCAAAGTACTTTTTAAAAATAATTAATTTGTTAGATTCAGAGAGAAGTTTAAAAGTAAATTACAGAGCTTCATCTCTACTTCTTATCTTTCATAGGGCTGGAAGGTATTCTACATCCTACAAGGGGAGAAATGTAACCATCAGTGTTACCTAACTGTGAGCTCTGGAATTTTGATCTTTTGTGTACTTAAGATTTGAACTTGGATCATGTTTACATGGTATTGTGTTTCAAGTGACTATGTTACCCAAAGTCGCACATATCTGAAGACTAGATTCCCAGTTAGTGAGAATATTTGAGGAGATTGTGGAAATATTAGCAGGAAGAACCTTGTTAGAGGAAGTACATCATTGATGGTAGACTTTGTAAGATAAGAGACCAATATTGCTTCTGCTTTGTACTCTCTGCTTCATATTTGTAGTTGAAGAGGTGATTTCCTAGGTTCCAGTTCTGGATGTCTTCTGCCATGCCCCTACTCATCATTTAAGATTCTTCCTCTGAAACTGTAAACCACTGTGTTTATCATAGCAATGAAAAGGAACACAACAAACTTCTTACGCTATCAATCCAAGACTTCAGTGCAGTGCTTTCTTTGATATGCCTAATACTTTTAGAGACTTGATGCTTCAGGGAAGGAAGACACTAGGAGGAGTGAGATGGAGGTGGGAAGGTGAGTGTGGGATCACCCTTTCAGAGGCAAAGTGGAAGGAGGATGGGGTGAAGAACTCTGGAAGTTGGGACCTGGAAGGAGGCAACATTTGAAATGTAAACAAATAAAATAATTTAATAAAGATAAATAAATAAAATAAAAATGACAGTAACAAATATTATATGCAGTATCCTAGATTCAGACAAGTGACAAATGCTTTCTCTCATATGCAGATACTATGATTTTATGTTTTTGATGCATATAAGCAAGTATAGAAAGACGTATGTTTTAAAAGAAGAGGGGAACAGTAGAGAGAGATATAAGAAACTATAGTGATTGGCCAGCTTTGGGGGAAAGGAATATAATACAATAGTTGTGACATGAAGGCATGAGAGAGTCTACTCAGAGCAGTAAAAAGGATAACCAAGAGGTAAGTTGGGGGCTCTGTATGAACTATAAGAGGAAGATGAGCTTAAAACTTTTATATTAACATTTCATAATGAAAATCATTAACTTAAAAATAATAAAAATAATGATGTCAAAAAGGTTTGCTTTTAGGTAAATATAAATTGATATTTAATTAAGCAAGTTAGAATTAATATAAGATATGAATAACAGAAAAATTCTAGGGCAGATGTTCATGAGCATACTATAGAACATGAGTGAAACATCAAAAGCAACTCTAGCATAGCATGAATTTATACAATATACATATAGTAAGTTTCCTGATATTGAGAAAACCAAACCAATGCAATTTCCTTTAAATTTTATAATCTGTTTTCTTCTCAGTTGAACAAAATTTTCTTTTATAAAACTATTAAAATAATTTTAAAAGTTTATTTAATAACAAATACATATTTTAAAGAAGAAAAATGCTTAATTCAAATACACAAAATGGATGCTAAGTGCTAGAAATTGTATCATATGATACACTTTGATTTAACCATGAAAATAATACTGGGAAGGTTGCCTACATTTTGTGAATGAAATAAAACTCAATATTACAGTACTTAAACCTTGCTCTAAGTTACAAATCTGAAATGTGGAATTGAATTGTTATTGAACTGCCCTTAAAACCAAAGGCTGTTCTACTATCAAGTGTTACCTTGATGGTAGGTAATGCAGTATATCATATACTCTATGGTTTATGAGGGTAAATAATGACATGTGTTAATGTTAGAAATAATGGGCACTGGAGAGATTCATCAGCTATTTGGAGTGAGCCTAGCACTCATGTCTGGGGACTCATAAACATTTGCAAATAAATTCAGTTCTTGAAGATCTGACTTCCTCTCTGACTTCTAGAAGGAACTTTATTCATGTGCACAAACTTCCACACAGATACACACAGAGAGGGCAGACAGGGAAAAGGAAATTATGTATATACAATACAGTAGTAAGAAACTCTAAAAAAATACTACATCATATCTATTATAACTGTAATTCAACAAAAGCTTAGAGATCACGGTGTCCTGATGATTTTATAGAGGTAATGATTGTCTTGATTTCTTTTCTGGTAAATAAATTAAAGAGATAATATCCAAGTATTAAAATGAAAACATACAAGAAATAACAAGATTGAGATTATCTTGAAATGACAAAAGATACATTTTTAAATTCTGATAGTAAAAAAAAATACAGAAAAACAAGGATTTAAACATAGCTTGTTAATTGTCTTTATCACTACTTGACACCATGCTAAAAAGCTTAAGAAAAATATATTCTGCTAAAAGTGCTACCAGCACAGCAGGTCTTGAGTAGTAAAAAGTATGATTGCCATAGTAGAACGACAATGGGAAGAAGAGACTAATATATTACAAACATACACACACACACACACACACACACACACACACACACACACACATGAACTCATCTATTCTTCTTGAACACAAATTCAGTTTATGAAATGACATTGTAGTTTAGCATCATTATTGTATGTAATAGGGTTCATTACTCATTAAAGACTAATGTGGAAGCTCTGTCTTCTTCTAAACTAAATTGTATTAGAATGAAGTTATTGTTATTACAGAAGACAATACTCCATAATGGTATTTGATAAACTGACAAATTAATTTCTTCTCTTTTCTGCTATAAACGCTCAAGTATATCTTAACTTAAAAATATATATGGCTTTCAGGAAGGGGAGCTAAAATACTCTCTTTGTAATTCTAGTAGAAAGTATCAAATTTAATTAGAAAATTGATAAGTCTGTTCAATCATATAAAACAATATCAATTGTGATATTACTAAAAGTCCCATAGAGGATGAAATATATTTTGACAAATAGTTAAAACATCATGACATTTTATGTGTAAATATCTGGTGGATTTGTTTCAATGAAAAGTAGTGGAAAAGTAATTTACAAAAATGTAACATGATAAGGATTTGACAAAACAATGATTTACATATCAAATACTAAACAAATGAACCCCACACATACTGTTGGAAAAGAATCTCTTCATTATTTTCATGCCAAAAAAAGCAGTAAAATTTTATATTAGGTTTCTTACAGAGATTCTGCTCCAAGTATTCATTAATAATAATTTAATTAGTTATTTGTACATCCTTAGAGATTAATGCATTATACATAATTTATTATTTAGGCTAAAGAAAATTGTATAACTTTTGTTTTCAAAAAAAATGTTCTTCCAGTTTTGTTGAGTATAAGTTTTTGTAGTAGGATTTGATGGTTTTTTTTAATTTCCTCAATTTCTGTTGTTATGTCTCCTTTTGCAGTTCTGATTTTGTTAATTTGGATACTGTCTCTGTGCCCTCTGGTTAGTCTGACAAAGGGTATATCTATCTTGTTGATTTTCTCAAGAACCAGCTAGTAGTTTTGTTGAATCTTTGCATAGTTCTTTTTGTTTTTACTTGGTTGATTTCAAGAAGTGCTTGCTGACAGGAGCTTGATATAACTGTCTCTTGAGAGGCTCTGCCAGAGCCTGACAAATGCAGAGATAGATAGTCACAGCCAAACATTGAACTGAGTATAGGGACCCTAATGAAGGAATTAGAGAAAGGACTGAAGGAGCTGAAGGTATTAGCAACCCTTTAGGAAGAACAATAATATTAACCAACCAAACTCCCCCAGAGCTCCCAGTGACTAAACCACCAACCAAGGAGTACACAAGGCGGGACCCATGGCTCCAGTTACATATGTAGCTGAAGATGGCCTTGTTGGGTATCAATGAGAGGAGAAGCCCTTGGTCCTGTGAAGATTCGATACTCCAATGTAGGGGAATACCTAGAGAGATAGAGTGAGTGGTTGGGTGGGGGAACACCCTCATAGAAGCAGGGGGAAGGGGATGGGACAGGGGGTTTTTAGAGAGGAAACCAGGAAAGGGATAACACTTGAATGTAAATATAGAAAATATACAATAAATAAAAGAAAAGAAAACTCATATCTGAACTAAATAAAGTTCCACCTTCATGAAAAAAAGAAAAAGAAAAAGTTCTAAGAGATTCTTCTAATTTCATTATAATTTTATATTGATTCTTTTTTCAGTATTTTCATTTTAATGTTTTACTTTTTAATATATTTTTAGTTGTAATACATGAGTGTTCTTTTAAAATTTTATTTTATTTCTAAGATTATAATATACTAGCATCATTTCTCCCTTCTATTTCTTTGCTCCAAATTCTCCCATATAACTTTCTTTCTTCTTTTTCACATTTATTGGATACCTTTTTATTAATTGCAGTTAAACACATATATGCACACACATATATTCCAAAATATAATATATCCAATCCATAAAAAGGTTGCTTGTAACCAAACTTTGAGGACTGATAGCCAATTTTATATTGAATAGTCAACTGTTGCTCTCTTACTTATGGAAGACAATTTTTCCCACTCTCAGCAGTATTATGTTGTATGTAGTTCCCTGTGTTGGGCTGAGGACTCCTGGACTTTTTCTCGTGCAGTTCAGCATGTTTATTTCTGTCATTTTTGTTCAATTTAAATTGGGCAATCATGTTAGTGAAACTTTATGAGTGTAGCTTTTGATATTACTTGGAGACATATTTTCACAGCAAATACCTTCATCTTCTGGCCCATGCAATCTTTCTGACCCTCTTCCACAGTCTTTCAGAGCTTGAATTATGGGAATGGTTTGTAAGTATATTAGCATGGACTTGAATAAGTATTTACCCAAAACGGTAACAGATAACACATGGAAACATGTTCCATACCATTATCCACTAAAGAAATACAAATGAGAGCCATTATGATCTATCACCCGTTAATGTTGATATAATAGTAAAAAACAATTGTGTGGGAGGATATGGAGATACTGGGAAATTCCCACACTGTTAGTTGGGATGTGAAATGGTGCATTTACTGTTGAAAATAGTTTAGTCTATAATTAGGTATAATAGAGTAATTCTGTGCCTAGGTATCTGTCCAAAAGAATTGAAAACAGATGTTTAATGTAAAACTCAGTGAAAATCATTCATAAATATCTATCCACGGGCTGGAGAAATGGCTCAGTGGTTAAGAGTACTGGCCACTCTTCCAAAGGTACCGAGTTCAATTCCCAGCAACCACATGTTAGCTGACAACCATCTGTAATGGGATTCGATGCCCCCAAAAGTTTAGAGGTTTGATTGAGTGAGGGTTGAGGGGTGGGAACATCCTCGTGGAGATAAGTGTTACAGAGGAAGTATAGGATATGGAACAGTCTGGAAATTGGACAGGGGAGGAATAAAATCTGGAGTGCATGTAAATAAATAAATAAATAAATAAATAAATAAATGACAAAATATCTATTCACAGTAAGTAGAAAGGCAAAACGATCAAAAAACCCTAAGTAAATGAATTAATTAATTAATCAAAGTATAATTTCATATAATGTAGCATTTTAATTACATAGTATAAAAAAGTATTGATATAAGCTACAGCCTCCAGGATCCTTGAAATATTTTGATAAGTATGAGAAGCTCCACATGAGTCATCATTTCCTGTATTACTTTTTTTGAAATATATAGGATTGACTAGTTCATAGAGACAGATAACAATTAATGGTTACTGTAATCTTGGGGTAATGGAGGAACAAAATCTAACTTCATAATAAACTTACTTTGGTGTGATGATTGTGAAAACCAACTGGTTTACAGTGTTTCCCTGTGTGCTCACTGAGGTAATTTAGTTCTTCTAGCGCATTTATATTAAGTGTATGTTCACTTTCCCCATAACAGCTAATTCTCTAACACAAGCTTACTTTACTAATTAATGTTTACGCACTGCTGACACTTTCTATCTGATAGCATGCAGACTTTCAATTTAAGGACACAGTTTCACAAGACGACTCCTGACTTCAGATGTTCCCCATAAGACTAGCTATCATCAGTACATATACCTAACCAGCTATAAATTAAAGGTCTGTAATATCCTCATCAGGATCAATTATTTGTAATATTCTCTCCTATAATTTAAAGAAACAGAAGTGCTGAAATGCTTATTGTAAATGTAACAAAGGAGACAGAGGACTATCCAGAGAAAATTACATTGATTAAAGCTAGAGTGGGTTAAAGGTAGAGATTTAGACCCTGTGAAGTTTGTCATTACATTATATTAATCAATTTATAAATCCTAAAAAACCTATACCTAAAGGATTTTTATGTGAAGCTTCATCACACTGGCTATAAGTAATTAGCAACTTGGTTCCAAGCAATTTTTCTTCCCCAGAGAACTGGGAAACAGAACTAAAACATTCGAATCTCAGATTGTGCCTTAGTCTTTCTTGTGACCATAGCTTCCAACCACAGACTACAAAAGAGTCCCATCAGGCAGGAAATTCCAAAGCATTTAAGAGCTTTGGATCAGAAACCAGGGTCAGATACAAAAAGAAAAAAAAGTAGAAAAACTGTTTCCTCCCAGGATCTCTTTTATTTAGGAAATCTTAATGTTTTAGGCGTTCAATTGATTTTAAAATTTATATGATTAAAAGCCTGTAGATAAATATGCATATTTCAGTGTATCACTGGACATAAGATATTTTAAAATTGCTTATTAATCATGACTGTACAGCATCATGATTAGACAAAATATCATTGAATTTCACTCTTAAAATATGCTAACAATTTTAAAATTTGTTATGTATATTTTAATGTATAATATAAAGGTAAAGAATATAATCAAACCGAACAACAATAGAAATAATGTTCTAAACTAATGTGCAGTATGCATTAGTTTTTAAAGTAAAAGAAGTTCCAACCACTGATTTCTTCTTGATTATTTTATTTTTATATGAAATATACAAAACTCCATAAATACATAATGTTGATTACTGATAACTCAGAGCCTAGTTGAAATGGGAAACTGAGGTCTTGTAACAATTTAAGGTTTATTTTTGGTATAATGAAACATAATTTAACGGAAACATTTTTTGTAACAAGCATTGAAATTCCATGGAGCACTGTGAGTAGCTATATACATTAAAGTGGTGAAATTTCAACTATGAGAATAATACCTTATAGATTGATTATTAATGTCTATTAAAATGTATCAGGTATTGACTATGTTGTTTACTGGTAAGTATACTATACAGGTTAAATTCTAAGTGTTTAGCATCAGAAGCACATACGTTAGTTAGAACCTGACTTTTAAAACTTAAGAACTGCTTCTTTACCTTGGATAATTTGTTTTCATTCTCTAAGCATCATTTCCTCATGAAAAACAGAGGTATATGTCATTACTATGTAGTTTCTTGGCAAATTCATTGAGATTTTCCTTTTAAAGTAGTTAAAAGTGGAGCCCAGAGTACACTTATAATTATGTAAAGAGAATTGTTCTTAATTTTTTTCTTATTCTATGCATATGCCTATTTTAACTACTAGCAGGAAATATATATTTCTAATTAAACTGCTTACCAGTAGATGCTAGGATTATGGATGACTGAAATTCTTTCAAACTTATGTTCTATAATGTCCATTTAATTTCAATGTATGGCTAAAATTAACATCATTTTTTATTAAAATTTTGAAAATTTTTATCATTCTTTAAAATCCCAGGCAAATTACTTGGAATTTAACCGTAAGATACTTCCTTTGAACTTTCCTGATTTGTTCCTCATCCAACAAGTGAAAGGAAACCTGATCATGTGTCCTGGTCAGTACCTAACAGAGCTGAGGCTCTGAATCAGATTGCTCTCCAGACTGTTGACATTAGTTACGTGATAGAAAGTATTATTGAGTGAGTGTCAGACCTGAAGACTTAGGGGTCAGGTGTTATTGTTGACTGGTTGAGTGACCTTTTAATTGTAGCTTAAATAGCCAGAAGTCTTGTTTATGGAAGGTTCCTAGGACTGCAATCTTTCAGCCACATGCTTACTGCAGCCTATACATTAAAACATTGAACTATTGTTCGATTTCTGGCTTTCCTGGGAAGATGTTGTAAATCTCGTGTTTCAAAGATATTGATCCAGAGAATTCCAGTTTAATGAAGAAAAAAGCCTCCTTATCTTTTGCCAACCCTCTATTCTGATTTTTAACTTGAATTCCTACAGTATTTTTAGAAGAAAAGTATAAACACATTTAATATTACAGTTCCTAAAATACTACTATCATTGTCACATAATGTAACTATTTTATAATTATTGAAAAGGAATTTCACATATTCTGATTTTCATCAAGTATCCCATTTATTTTCTCTGAGTTTTACATGACACCATTGCTCTTAACAATGACTAAAGTTTTAAAGTAGATTTTATAAACTAACTGGTATGAACATTCTTGAGTTGGACAACCTTATATTTAAAAATAGAAAGGCACTTCAGCAAGCTTAAGAAGGAAGAAACTGGCTGGGCGGTGGTGGCACACGCCTTTAATCCCAGCACTTGGGAGGCAGAGGCAGGCGGAATTCTGAGTTCAAGGCCAGCCTGGTCTACGAGTGAGTTCCAGGACAGCCTGGGCTACACAGAGAAACCCTGTCTCAAAAAACCAAAAAAAAAAAAAAACATAAAAAAAAGAAGAAGAAACAGCTGAAGAAATCAAGAACAAGATAAACCATTTTTTAAGTGATTTCTATAAGGTTGAAATAGAGAGGGTATCGTCATCATTACTGTATAAGTTTTAAGTGACCAATCTGATTGCATGTTGTAATACTTTGACTTTTAACTCTTGTAATCTTTATAACACATGATAGATTTAGTGTTCAGTTTAATTATGTATCAAACATGATGTCACTATTCTACTATAGTCTATTCTGTTTAAGCCTATTATCTATGCTCAGTAAAAGTCAATAGTCTCTCATACACTTTTTTTTTTACAATATTAAAATTTTTCAAAGTCTGGAGAGAATAATAATTCAAGAAAATGCTTTCTATGCAAACATGGGGAACTGAGTTTGTACAGGCAGCTCTTATGAAACCAGGTCTGGTAGCATATGTCTAAGACTCACGGTTCTCATTGGAAAAGATAGGAACATACCTGGAGCTCAGTTGCTAACCATTCTGTTTGAGTTCCAGGTTCAGTAAAAGATTTATTTCATGGAAGAGAGAAATAGTGGAAGAGTAAATATCATATTTTATTATAAATATATGATTAAATTGTCAAGATTTTAAATATTCCATAAAGGAAAGTTACCAAGGAATAATCCTAATTTTGACATCTGGTCTCATATGTATACAGGAATAAGTGCATACATATACACATCACAGACACGTTCATTTATATTAGATTCTTGTTTATTTTAAGCTTTCTTTATATGTTCCTAAGATAAACAGTTAGATATATCTGAATAAAAAATATATAACACTATTTGGTTTGTTAGTTTTATCATATTTGAACTTCAAAATACTTCAATTTCAATGAAAAGTACTTATTCTCTTTCTTTTGTTATGTTTACACTTTTTAGTAGGATTATTGTTATTTATCCTGTTGTTGAATTCCTATGTTTCTTAAAGCTTCTGCACCTGAAACCTTTGCTAGATGTATAGCTTGTAAGCATTTTGTTTGATTAAGTGACAAAATATTGTGTCTGATTTATTATTTTAAGTTGTATGATTTTAGGACATAAAATGGTTTCCATATTTCTTATGGTGGTATCTAGGTATATCAGGACTATTTTGTGAATGTGATGTTTTCCTCTGCTTTATCTCATAATTATTTTCAAAGTTTAATTGACAATTACTGTAACCTTTACTTCTGCAATATCAATTATATTGCATTTTAGGGCTAAACCATGCCTTTTTATGTAGAAATTGCTAAAATTACAAAAAGTGACTTCTCTGACTTCTCTAATATTATTCTTTTTTCCCCACAAAGAATTGTATGACTATCTTTTTTAGCATTAGAATTTGTCATGTAAGGTCATCAGCTGTTCATGATCAAGATGATTGAGGCAAGACAGAAGAGCATTGAAAACCTTTCTTTCTCATAAGGATGTGAGGCTCATGAATTTGTTCCACAAAATCTTAAGTATAATATTCAATATGTTCCCAGAACCATTTATCTCTGTATAACACATATCAAATATCAGGAAAAGAGTAAAACTTATTAAATGACTATAATTAGACTTCGTATAATACAACTCTAATCTTTGATGATTAAAAATAGAGTGACACTATACAAAGATATTTATAAAAAATAAATATATATTTTACATTAACTTTACATCTTGTTTGTAGCCCTCCCCCTGTTCTCCCCCTCCCACACACACAAGACCTCCACCCATCTGTTCTTTACCTCTGAGAATGTGGAGGTCCCTCCCAGGGAACCAACCCACTCTGATACCTCAAGTCATCACAGGATTAAGTACATTCTCTCCCACTGAGGCTAGACAAGGAAGCCCAGTTAGGGGAAAACTATTAGAAGGCAGGCAACAGAGGCTAAGACCCCTGCTATAGTTGTTGAGGGACCTTCATGAAGACCAAGCTGTACATTTGATACACTTGTATGCTCTTAGTGGTTCAGTCACTGGATACTCCCAAATATCCAGGTTATTTGACATTGTTCGTCTTCCTCTGGAGTTCCTATCCCTTTCAGGTTCCTCTGTCCTTCTCACAACTCTCCCACAAGACTTAAGAGCTTGGTTTAATGTTCGGCTCTGGGTCCCTACATCTGTTTAAGTCAGCTGCTGGGTAGAGTATCTCAGAGGACAGTTACCCTAGGCTGTGAATCCTAGCATATTTTATTCTGGTAGATGTAAACATAACCTGAAGCTGTAAGGTAGTTGAAAGAAGAAGCCTGGCCAGCAATATAGTCTTTAAGATATTTTAAGTACAATTTGGCCATCCAACACCCACCCATCCCCAAATTGGTAGGGTTTGCTACTGCATTCATTTACGTCTGTCTCACACAGGACACCTGTGTATCCAGGCCAGCAGTGACAAATACAGCTGTCAACAGTGTATTCACATGCAGACACAGTGGTTTTTGTTTCCTTCACCCATACATCAACATCCTTGGAGACATGTATGACTTGTATATACTGCAAAGTTGAGTTCACAATGGTCTCCAAGGAGTCAGGTGTTTATTCACAGAAGTAAGCCCCGAGAGCATCCTGACACATGGAACCATCTAGGCACTGCTGGGATCCACATTCATCAATTTCTAACTCACAGTTCACACCAAGATACCCTTGAGAACGGACTCACATGTATCTTCCTATCTCATTGGGACACACTGCCTCATTCATGCTGGGATCAGAAAGACATTTATTCATCCACTTTCAGGTCACAATGCCTTCCTTGGTATCCAGGAACACCGAAGCAGGAGTAGGCATTAATTCCTTCCTGACAGACAACTCCCTTGTGGCAAAAACTGTAAGCACACTCATTGTGATCTGACTCACAGAACCTTCTAGAAGATACACACAAGGTGCTCAGAGTCTTTATGGCAGGTGATGCATGTTGGCATGTGTTCCCTCAAGGAATTAGTGGCAGTTTCACATGTCAGCCCACTTTACTGAGGAATACGTTAGCTCAGGAAGCCTCTTTCTCCTGGGGTATTCACACAAATGACAATTGCATGGCGGGACTGGAAAGGCAAGAGTGTTTTAGATTCTCACAGTCTTTATCCAAATTATTGGCTATATCTAAGCAACGATCATTGCCTCATGGAAAAGCTTTGTGCATAGAATCGTTTTGGCAAGAATTTAAGGGATATCTGGTATTGTTTTTATTACAAAAGTGGATCCTGGCACCTCAATTCACTGTAGGACTAGGTGCATCCTTTCCCACTGAGACCAGAAATAACACCCAAGTTAAGGGAACAGGATCCAAAGGCAGACAACAGAGTCAGGATAAGCTGTTGCTACAGTTATTGAGTGACCCACATGAAAACCAAACTCAACATGTGCTATATATGTGTGGAGTACTTATGTCCATCCCTTGTGTGGTCTTTGGCAATTTAGTCTCTGGGAACCTACAAGGGTCCAGGTTAATTGATTCTGTTGGTCTTCCTGTGGAGTGTCTATCCTCTTTGGGTTCCTCAATCATTCCCCCTATACTTCTAGGAGACTCCCTGATCTCCGTCTAATATAAAGCACTGAGTCTGTGTCTGTTTAGTTAGGCTGCTTGGTGGAGGTTCTCAGAGGACAGTTATGCTAGGTTCCTGTCTCTTAAAATTAATATTTTTAATTTTTAAAATTAAAAAATTAAAACCTGTGAGTTAATCATTATACAATGTTTCGTCTTTTTATTATGAGTATATATATGTTATAGTTACTAATGTGCAATGATAGTAACATCAAAGCATCAATTTGTAACTAAGTAATAGTATTTCTTTAAACACTGTTTTCTGTAATAGTACTAT
This sequence comes from Grammomys surdaster, assembly GCF_004785775.1. NCBI lineage: Eukaryota > Metazoa > Chordata > Mammalia > Rodentia > Muridae > Grammomys > Grammomys surdaster. The sequence goes on along the minus strand of NW_021604562.1, from coordinate 4,423,216 downwards.
GCATGAAGCAATCAATCAATATGAATGTTGGTGATTATAGGGATAATTGTGAATATTATAAATTAACACTTAAATTATAACCTCTTTCCTGATACTCAAAAATATCAGGGTAGATTATTTGATTAATGAATCACAAGTTAATGATAGGGCCTTTTTGAATGAGATGGTGTTATGCAAATATTCTTGTGTCAGTCCTATAAGTGAGAACAGCAAGTCTCAGACAGATATTTGGAGTACTTGAGTGAAAGGTCACACTAATAAGTTCATGTTTTTCCATAGGCAATGAGAAATAAATGAAGAATAAACTTTAGTGGAGTGACACCACCATGTTTTATGTTAGAAATGTTAGTGAAAGGCTGAATAGTTGTGAAAGGGTACTGACTCCTATATAAATTTTGGGAGTTGATTCTTTTAATATCAGTAGTTGTGTGATAGAATGAGACAAAGAATTATACTTACAACTGATTGTATAAATAACCATATGATTAATAAAAACTAGCACATAAAACTCAATTAATAAATTATTTTAATGATAGAATTAATACATTTTAATCATCCCAAAGCTTTACACTATACATAAATCTTTTAAAGCAGCATATTATATTCCATAATTTCTGGAAAATAATTTCTAAGTATTCTAAGCTCATCTATATTTCTTTACACATTTATATTTCTTTATTTGGGTTCATTATCAATTAGGATAGAATTTCAAAGAAAACATTATTATTTAAAATTTTCGTTTTGCACAGTATATTTTACTCAGTCTTTTTCCTCCCATAGTCCTTCCCAGATAAATCTCACTCCTTCCCCACACAACTTGATGTTCTTTCCCTCAAAAATCCCCCATCCAAATATAAAGGAACAACAAAACAATAAAAATAATCAAACAAGGCAAAAGTCCACATATACATCACACAAGTATACACACACAAATACACACACACACACACACACACACACACACACACACACACACACACACACACACACAAAACTCCACAGTTTTGTATTGGCCTACTGCTTCCGGACATAGGGCATTCCTTGTAGTGTGTTTAATATACCAAGTGTTACTCCATTGGAGAAAATTTATTTTCTCTTTTATAAAAGGTATCAATTTCATAAAATTTCTTGATTGGCAATGGGACTTTGTGTCTACTTACACTTCTGCATCATGGAATTTTTGTCTGGTTTGAATTTGTACAGCTCTTGTGCATCATGCTCCCTATGAGTACCTATGTATGTTGTTTCCATCATGTCTGGAAGATACAGTTTTCTAACAGTCATCCACCCTCTATGGCTTTCATCTGTCTTTCTACCTCCTCTTCTACATGGATTGTATCCTTCAGCCTTGAAGATAAGGGTTGACTAGACCACCAACCAGAGAGTACACATGAAATGTTCAACATCTTTAATCATCAGGGAAATACAAATCAAAACAACCTTGAAATTCTACCTGACACCAGTCTGAATGGCTAAGATAAAAAACTCAGGTGACAGCAAATACTGGCAATAATGTGAAGAAATAGAAAGATTCCTCCTTTGTTGGTGGGATTTGCCAGCTGGTACAAACACTTTGGAAATCAGTCTGGTGGTTCCTCAGAAAATTGGACATAGTATTACCTGAGGACCCAGCTATACCACTCCTGGGCGTATATATATATAAACTACTCCAACGTATAACAAGGACACATGCTTTACTATGCTCATAGCAGCCTTTTTTAAAGTAGCCAGAAGCTGAAAACATCCCAGATGTCCTTGAACAGAGGAATGGATAAAGAAAATGTGCTACATGTACAAAATGGAGTACTATTCAGCTATTAAAAACAATGAATTCATGAAATTCTTAGACAAATGGGTAGAACTAGAAAATATCCTGAGTAAGATAACCCAGTCACAAAAGAGCACACATGATATGTACTCACCGATAAGTGGATATTAGCTTAGAGTACACAAGATACTACTCACAGACCACATGAAGCCCAAGAAGAAGGAAGACCAAAGTGTGGGTGCTTCAGTGCTTCTTAGAAGGGTGAACAAAATACTCAAGGTAGAAAATATGGAGACAAAACGTGGAGCAGAAACTGAAGGAAAGACCATCCAGAGACTGCGCCACCTTAGGGATCCATTCCATATACATACACCAAACCCAATCACTATTGCTGATGCCAAGAATTGCTTGCTGACAGAAGTGTGATATAGCTGTCTCCTGAGAGGCTCTGCCAGAGCCTGACAAATACAGATACAGATGCTTTCAGCCAACCATTGGACTGAGCATGGGGTCCCCAATGGAGAAGGTAGAGAAAGGATGGAAGGAGCTGAAGGGGTTTACAACCCCATAGGAAAAGCAACAATATCAACCAACCAGACCTTCCAGAGCTCCCAGGAACTAAACCACCAACCGAGGAGTACACATGGAGGGATCCATGGCTCCAACTGCATATGTAGCAGAGAAAGACCTTCTAGGGCATCGATAGGAGGAGAGGCCCTTGGTCCTGTGAAGGCTCAATGTTCCAGTGTAGTGCCAGGGTTGGGGGGTTGTCTGTTGCTTGGTTGGTGGGGGAGCACCCTCATAGAAGCAGTAAAATGGGGGATGAGATGGGGGAAACCAGGAAAAGGGATAATATTTAAAATGTAAATAAATAAAATATCCAATAAAAAGAAATAATAATAATAATAATAATAATAATAATAATAAAATTGACTAAGGGCTGAGTGTTCCAAAGTTTCTCAGTTTCTATATATTGTTTAGTTGTGGGTCCTTTTATTAATTCCAATGCACTTCAAGAATGCTTCTCTGATAAAGGTTGGCGGATATAGAAATATGTATGATTTTAATGGTGTGTTCCTTTAGAAGTTTAATAGTAGTAGAAATTCCCCTATGTCCCATGATTTGACTGTTCTTGGTAACATTAGCAGTGTTTGGTATGGGTTTAATCATATAGAATTGGCTGTAAATCTAGCCAAGAAAATCACCTACTCTTTCCAAAACATTATATCACTACTGCACCAGTATATCTTATAGACTAGTCACTGTTGTGTCTTAAAAGGTTTGTACCTGTGTGATACTGATGACTTTCCCTTTCCTATAGCCAGCAATGTACCTTCCAGAGTCATTAATGCTAATTACTAAGGGTGAAGCTTCTAGTTCATTGGTTCTCAATCTTCCAAATATAGAGCCTTTAATATAGTAGCTTACATTGTCATAACTGCAACCATAAAATTATTGTTATTTCTACTGAACAACTTTAATATTACTAATGTTACATATTACATTCAAAATATGTTCTCCAATGGGCCTGAGTCTTAGATGTACTTCATTAGAAATACAAATTTTGTTTTTTAAATACATTCAAATCAACATCCATCTTGAAATATAATACATTGGAAGTACAATTTCTTTTAATAATAATTTCAAAACAATATCCAATTTTGAAATATAATACATTATAAATAAAAATTCTGCATGTTATTAAATGAACTCAATTTCAAAATGTGGCTAAGTATGTACAATTTATTTATTTCCATAAGTTTATTCTTCTGTGCTTGATTGTTTATTTCATAAATAATTAGTTAATAAAAGTGTATACTCTTCTATGGAAGTCATTACCCATACAAATCAGATCTGTCTCTCTCTCTCTCTCTCTCTCTCTCTCTCTCTCTCTCTCTCTCTCTCACACATATATATATATATATATATATATATATATATATATATATATATGTAATGTGTGAGTATATGTGTATGTGTGTGTGTGTATTGCAATGTGGAGTAAATATCTGAAGATTCAACGTCATAGACTTCTGTGATTTATTTGAGTGGTGATAGAATGAAATATAAAATGCAAGTAAAACATTTCCCTCAAGCAGTGATTATTTTGCAGTTAGGAAATGTAATAGAAATCTGTTCTAATATTCTTACTTAGGGACCCATAATTTGAGCACACCATAAACAGGATCTATTTTCTTGACTTTATAGTAATATATAGTCAACATTTTGAAGTTATTGTCTCCTTTATCAGATTTCTAAAATGAGATGACTCAGATAATATGGGCATAACAACCTTCATAATATTATGGACCATCATTTGTGCAATTCCTTTGTACACAATAAAAATATGCTGGCAGCTGCATAACATTTATCCTACAACCATTAAAGTATTATTGAATAATACATTCACCTTAATAGAAAATGATTTTAAGCTTCCAACTGAGGATATTTCTATGGATATGTTTTTTTGACTATACATGCTAAGAAATTCTCCAAATACCTCATAAGCTTTCCATTATGTCAAAATATATTTTAATATGTCTGTTTTCTTAATGGTGTTGTAGTTAGTAAAAAATATTACAGATTATATTAAATTGTTCCATGATTTCTGATGTTGATATCTATAATCTGGAAAATATCCTGCAGAATCCATATGAACCTTAATAAGACCAATATATTCTATAACAAATAGTTTCCATATTTATTACTAATTTGTTTTAATTAATAATGCATGTTCAATAATCTTCCATTTCTAGATTCAATCTTTCTTTAACATGCTAGTGTCTATATAGTAGCTGAGTTGCAATATTAATTACGATATCTAAAGATATGTTAATATTCTGATATCTGGAAGGTAAACAATTTTCTTCGGAACTACTTAACATTTTATTATTTATTTCCTATAAACACTATATTGCTAAAAATTCTACATGTATCAGAATCACACTAAAGATTTTAGGAAATATAGTGATCCAGTGGAACTACTATGTTTCCTAAAATGTCATTAAATATTATGTTACCAGAATTTTTATGTCTCAATCCTATTACTGGTTTTCAATTTCTGCATTCTTTCCATAGCTTGACATTATTTCAAATTTCTTTTCTTCTCATCTTTTAAACCAGTAAACTTGTGTTTACTTTGGTGGCATCAAATCCCCCTTACATATGGCTACATGAACTCAAAATCTCTTCTACTCCCTCAGGAAATAAGATCAAATGATTTGGTGTTCTAGTTTCTAACTTCTCACCTAAAAAGGCTTTTGAAATAGATTATAAGCATTTTTTCTTAGTGGTAGACAAGTTATATTCACCATTGAATAAGTGATCATTTTCCACTCAAGTATAGCAGCAAAGGAGACATTTTGTTTTCTAAATGGTAATTTTTCCCATCTGGCTACATACAATAAAAAACATGACCGAGAAACTCACAGATGTGTGCATGAAGCACCCATTTTCATGAGAACTATATGTTAAACTATTTATACAGTTTGCAATATCTTGTAGCATTTCATCCTCTACTCAATTTCTCTAATTCTGATAGATATTCATGTTCTTAGTTCTATTTTCTCATAAAATATATTTTCTTACTGCTGTTCCCAATCATCAAACTATTACATACACTGCTTTCATTCCTGACTCCAACCACTGAAACTACATAGCAATCTGAAATACCAACCTTAAATATTATGGTATAAAGAAAAACTGTATGAGTTGATCCAACTAATGTTAAACATATATTTTAAAAAATATTATATATCAAATGAATATAATATGCATGAAAATATTCAAGAAGGAAAACCTTTAATGAATGTTATAATACCTCATTTTACTGAATTATTATACTCCAAAGCCATTATTTATAATATTACATGCTATAAAATAAGATATATAATAAAACCCAAGAAGAAAACATCACTTAAATATGGTTCTGCAACAAATTCTTGTATAACATTAATTATCTAAGTTTGATGTTTTTACTTAAATTCTTTACAGGTTATACTTGACTAATATCTTACTATTTTTAAAATTAAAGGATGCTTATGAAAAGGCTTCTTTTGAAAGACAAATGTGCTTTAACATAATTTCCTTCTTTACCATGTAGTATAAGTGAATAATATAAGTGCCACTTAACTAGACTTGAATTCATTATTCAAAAATCGGAAGAGAGCAGATGTTCTCTGGTAAATTGTTAATACATTTCCTAAAATACATTAAGTTATTGTAGAAATGGAACTAAGTCTTGAAACAAATTTGACTGACATTATTAAATTATTATGCATCAAATAAAAAACCTGGTAGTTTCACAAGTGTATTCATTGAAGCTATGAATATCCAGCATTCTTCAACCTATAAAATAAAAGATATAATTTAAAAAATATTGATCATTCTTTTGTTTTTGTAGGGTCTACAACTGACACAAAGATATAATTATGATTATAAGACATAAAATTTGTATAGTCTTCATTAAAGTGACTATTTTATATATCTATTTTCTTACATGCCATGGCTATTGTAAGAATTAAATTAACATTTATTTATATATATATAAAACCATTATAAGACACGAAAATTATCAATTGGTACTTAGTGGTTTTCTCTTTTTAAATTAAAAGTTAGGGACTATAAATAATACAATTTTGTGCTGACAAAAATTAAAATTCATACTGAGTAGTAAAAAATATTTGTATTGTACTTAAAGTAATATATGTCATGATTTATATTGAAATAAAGCTACCTTAGCAGGTGATAAAACATAATTGCAATTTTTCAGAAACTTAAATTCCCTATTTAACTAAAACATAGAAAAGAATGAAATGAATACATCACTATATGGTAAAAGTACATAGGGAAAAGTCCTTATGTCTTGGGAAAGTTGCTTCTGGCACATGGGATTCTCTGTTATTTATGACTATGGAGACTTGAAATATTGAAATAGTTTTTTTTTTCTTGGTGGAAGTTATTTGTATTTTGATACTTCTCAAACCAAATCTACAGATCTCTCAAAACTAAGACTCTCACTGAAAAGATCACTTCATCTCTTTCTACAACAGCAAATTTTGTAATATTCTCTGTAAATAGTCATTCTTCTTTAACGAATTGAAAAAAAAAACATCAGTACCACTATCAAGCCCACTCCATTTACAAAATAAAAACTTTTAAAATTATGGCTCTAAGGTTCACAGTGATTACTAATCAGTTAAAATATTTTTTTCCTGGCATAAGACCAGAGTTCAATTTTGAGCACAAACACAGTGGTTCACAACTAACTGTAATTCCAATTTTGAGGGATCTGATGCTTCCTTCTGGCTTCTGTCAGCATTACATGCATGTGGCACACAAATATACTTTAGATGAATAACAAATTAATAATAAAGTAATTATTGTATTATTATTATTATAATTATTATTAGTAGTAAGTGGAAATTTTTTGTTGCTTATTTTTTTCAAAATTAAGTTTATCTGAAAACCTAAAATAGCAAATGCAATTTTGATCTTGGTGTTCTGGATTCTGGTATTAACAAGTTAATATCTATTACTAGAGATAAAAGGGTAGAGATAGGATTAGTAGTTTAAGAGATTTTTTTCATTAGATTTAAAGTTTGGATTATAAAGCAAAAATCAATATCAGAAACTCAGATTCCCTATTTAAGGAATTTATGTATATTCTTTGAGAAAATACTATAATATTCCATAAAGAATATTTGTCAAGCTTCTTACACCCAAAAGTAAAATTTCATTTGTCATATAGTTTTAACATAGTAACCTCTGGATAATTGATTTAACATATTTGAGACAGGATTCTATTGTATAGCAAATGCTGGCCTTAAATTAAAATTTATTATGCACTGCAGGTTCTTTTCAAATATAAAATCCTCCTGCCTCACTCTCTTGAGTGCTCAGTTCAGAGTATTATAGTTTTGTGCCTGGTAGTGATTTGCTTTCTTAATGCCAATGTGTATAGCTTTTAAAAGGCAAATGGTTCAGTTAAATAGGTAGACTATCCAATTAGGGAAGATAATGATTTCTCTCAAAATATAAAATTTGTTTAGGAATCTTAAGTCCATTATTTTCTTTCTTATATGTAGCTAAACGCCGATGCCATTTTTAAAAAGAAACGTTTCAGACATTATAAATTATTTCTTACCACACTGTAATTAGTATACTCCTGGAGATGCTCAATTATAATAGCTGCTAATATTTCTGAGAGTTAAATTAAGATTCTACACTGTTAGTGAGCAAACTCATTAAAGACATGAAAGGATGACAAGATGAAAAAGGATTTACATTTGTAGAATCTCCTGTAAAATTATTAGAAGTGACAGGTTTCATTTTTTTTGATGTTGGAATCAAGGTTGCATGCCTAAACCACAGTGACACCACAGTTAGATTTTGCAAAGCTAAGAACTAATAGGAAATTAATAGAGTGTAATACAGGTCTATTGAATTTGGTATAATGGTGCTACTTTGATGTGCAAGAACAGAAGGCATAATTTCAATCTTTGTTTAGTGTCTTGGACAGCCAGACTCCCTAGCATCTAACTATGGTCAGGATTAAAAATGTGATGGATAGTACCACAGTACCTTCTTGACAGCATTTCTGTTCAAATACAAATTTCTGTCACAGCCCCAGAATGTTTGAAGAAGAAATCAGAGATAAAATACTGTAGCTGCAACAAGCCCACTGTGAAGCTATTATGTTTTGAAAAGATAAATAATTACAAACTGTACATCTCTTAGGCACATATGTGTATTAATAATGCATAGTAATAAATGCACTAGAATTTCCCAATGAAATGTTATAAAATATTAAATTTAAGGAACCATGTGATTAGGAATGACTGAAAAAATGTCATTGCATGTCTATTTTGAGATTTTATACTTGTTTCAGCTAAGTAAACGTTTTGGAGAATTGTACAAAAAATCATAATTTATTCTATCTTTTCAGCATCACTTAAGCACTTTTTAAAAATGAAATTTGAGACATTTCTAAGCTCTTTATAATCAAGATGTTCAAGATAAACATGCCTATACTGATCAAGATAAACATTCTATACTGATCTTTCAAAATCATTTTGTTTCTTATTTGTTATTTTATTTTTTTACATTTCAAATGTTATCCCCCTTCCCAGTTTCCCATCTGCAAACCCCCTATCCCATCCCCTCCCTACTTCCTTTATGAGAGTGTTCACCTACCCACCCACTCTCACCTCACCCCTCTAGCATTCCTCTACTATAAAAAAATTGTCATTAATTTTTATGTGCTTTATAAAATTTTATTTTAAAATAACTTTTAAACCAAATTTCAATGGAGTCACTTGAAAAAAGCATTAACTTTTAAAACTCAAATTGATTTATTGTTTTATAATGAAGATATATTGTCTAATTTCTTATAACTAGGTTTGTATTCTCTTATTTTTTATTCTGGCAAACTCATAAGTCAAAAGATTAGTACAAGGATATTTAAGAATCGTAGAATATTAAATTTATTTTTTTATATTTTATTTAAACAAATTTAAATATAATTTCATCATATTCCTCCTCTCTCCTATGTCCTTCCTGATACTCTTCCCATTTCTACCCACTTATCCTTAATATTTTTATCAAAAATTTATTACAAAACCAAGAAAAAGAACTATCACACATAGTCTCCACCAAATTGTAACCAGCTAAAAGTACACATAAAAAATGGAGCGCATTATATGTTAATCAACTACTCCAGAGCATGAGGCGTGTCTTATAAATGTTGATATACTCAGCTTCATACTCTCTCAGTGAGAGAGATTTTCTCTCTCTCAGAAAGTATGTGACAGTTAATTTGTTAACTTGTACCATAGTAGCAAAGTTGTCATTCATTCATTCACTCTGTCGTTCATTTATTCATACATTTTTAAGTATAACAAAATAAAATATAAAGAGGTAAAATAAAAACTCACATCAAAGTTGGATAAGACAAACCCACAAAAGAAAAAGAGCTGAGGAGAAGACAGAATAATCAGAAATACAGTTGGTCACACACTTGGGAGTCGTACTAAAATACAAAACAATACAAGACAAAACAAAACTCTAAACTTGAAACCATAATACATACTCAGAAGTCCTAATAAAATTTGTGCAGGTCCTGTGCATGCTTTCTAGGTCTCTGTGAATTCATATGGGCTTTGCTTATGTTGATTAATATTTTTTAATTTAAATCCTATTTTTTGAGAATTTTATTTATTATTAATCATTTTATTTGTTTACATTTCAAATGTTATTCCCTTTCCCAGTCCCCCCTTGAAACTCTATATCCCATCTCCCTTTTTCTGCTTCTAAGAGGGTATTCCTCCACCCACCCACACACTCCCAACTCCCCACACTCAAATTCCCCTGCTCTGGGGCATTGAGCCTTCACAAAACCAAGGGCCTCTCCTCCCATTGATGCTCGACAAGGCCATCCTCTGCACAAAGAAACATCAAGGGAAAAACATCAAAATACAAAGCTGTATATGTATATCTGTATGTGTATGTATATATAATTATATTTATCTCATGTATATGCATATGTTTATGTTTGTGTATATATTTAAGAATATGCATATGATTAGGTAAAAGCATGTGTTTATGTATATAATGCATGTGTATACATACATGTACACATACATATGACTTGTGCATTTATGCAATGAATAAGGCATTTTTGTTGTTTATATTACCATTTTTTCCAAGAATAATGAAAAAGTGTTCTTAAATTTTATTTTGCCCTGGTTTTCTTCCTTCCTCTCTGAATATTTTTTTAAAACTTTTTGTTAGTGTTGTTATGCTACAACCTGTTTTTTCTGGAGACATTTACCCGTCAACATGGTTTTTCAATTTCACTTTACAGTCCAATGATCTCATGAGCTTTAAGTCTGAAAATCTTATTTTTTTGTCCATCTCTGCCAATAGAGTATGAGCATAGTGAATGCCTGATAAGCACTTATTATACTCAAGTCTATATGAGACAGCCAAGAAGTAGATCTTGCAGTGATTTTTGAAAGCAGTAGAGAGATGAAGGAAGGAGAGAAGGAAGGAAAGATGGAAGGAAGGAAGAAAGGAAGGAGAGAAAGAAGGAAAGATGAAAGGAAGGAATAAAGGAAAAGACAAAGGATGGATTAGCTTGTGAACATGATGAGTTTGTGAAAGTTGAGTCTAGCAGTATTTTACAAAGATTGTCAGAGTCGTCTTGAAAAATGGGTTGAATATATTTTACTTTTTTGTTATTTTTGTTTTATTGGATATTGTATTTATTGACATTTCATATGTCATCCCCTTTCCACATTCCCCCCCCCAAGAAACTCCCTATCCTATCCCCCCTCCTTCTTTTTGCTTTTATACCATTTTAATTACAAGCAAGTATTAAGGTCAGTTCTAAGTTGAGGAACTAGCAATATAATAGATGCAAATAGTCAAGGAAAATGCAAGACAATAAACACAAATAGTAGAAGAACAAGCAAGGCAATATTTTTTAAACCTATCAATTGCTATTTAATTAGACTTACACAGTAAGAAAACAATAGCAATTTACATACCTTCACATAATGAGAATATATTAATTATGCCTACTCCTGTCATATGAAAATCATGTGAAAATACATTTCTAGTGTACTTTTTACAATCTCTCTGAATTTTTTTTAACAGAAGACTAGGAAAACATGTATTTTTTTAAATGAAGCCTTATGTAAAATACTCAAAATAGTTTACAATAGTAAGACTTTCTATGAAATGTTTTACTTTAAGTTATTTCTATATTTTCACTTGTTGTGGAGTAATAATTCTTGCTATGTTATTAGAAACAAACAATACATAATATATTTTATTATGATATTTGCATAAATGTATATGGCCAAAATTGATATTTGCCCCCATTACCCTGCCTCATCTTCCTGCAATCTACATTGATTTTCTCCTTCCTCTTACAAATAGTCTCTTTTCTACTGTAACATCTTTTGTCATGACACAACTAATTTCATCAGCCTTGCTTAAAGCATCATGACTGAGCTGTTACTTTTGTTACTATTGCCCTTATTTATTGCTAATTTATATTACTCTTTCTTCATTTATTTTTTCAATGTGTATGTTTTTCTTTTTTTTTCATTTCAGTACCAGTGAATGAAAAATTATTTTGCTTTTATTTCCCTTGCAAATCTAAAGAGAAAAATCTGAGTCAATATCTATTAAATGATTTTATATACATCAGCATACATGAAAATCAATCATCAAATGTGTACTCCAGTAACAATGTTCACAAAGCTCAAGAAGGCTGTGTCTTTCTACAGTTCAGAAAGAGCAGAAACTAATAAGGAAAAAACAGAAAAACACATAGCTGTCATCCTCCTGTCTCTACCTACCTAAATAAATTCAAAATTACTTGCAAAGCTCTGGCTTCTGGCAGTGAACATGGAAGTGCATTGAACTGTCCCCAAATAAATCATCTGTTTCTACTTTGACATAAGTGTCTAGTATCTTTATAAAAAGTTCCTGAGTTACTTGAACATATATTCATGTATCCTCACTTGATATACTGGCACAAAACAAATCCAAACTCTCTTTGGTGTTACAAAATAAGTTTGATGCATCTAAACATAATGGTGCCATTTTTGAAGAGAGTCACGCCAAGAAATAGAATTGGAGACTGGAGATGTGGCTCAGCAGTTAAGAATTCTAGATGATTTCCTGAAGAACTGGAGGAAAGTTCCAGGTTCTCATATTGGGTAGGACATAACTCCTGTAATTCTAGCTTTATGACATCTGATATCCCTTAATTATCAACTGCTCTCATATTTATATAACTATGTACAAACACAACTATACACACAACATTAAAAGTAAAATTTGAATAAAAATAAAAGTCTTTATTTAGACAGTTATAAACAGGTAATGGGTGTTCCTAGCTTTTCCCAAAATTTTCATAAATCATTTAAGAATTATGGATACAATCCAGAGCCTCTTGTTCACTACAACCTGACCAGTAACTTTTTGTATTAATCTTAATCTAATATAAATAGAAACTTCTCTGATAAAGTTTGAGTAATCCATTAATCTGTGTGTAAGGCAATAAATCATTAGAAGTCTATATAATACTGTTAATTTAGAAGAATAACAATATGTTCACCCCTAGGGCCTAATGTTGTGGATGGCCCTCGCCTTGTATTTTGATACTAATTCCCCTTTCCTGTGAAGGGCTGCAGAGGAAGTGTGAATCATTACACAAGTTATTTCTAGTAAACCTTCTCCCCATCTTAATTTGTAAAATAAAGTCTAGAGACAGTGATTGGGCAGAGGAAGGGGGGTAGAGATACAAAGGTTGAAGGGAATAGAGCTGGGAGGACGACTGGAGGGACTGAAGGAAGACAATGGAGGAGGAAGATGACGAAAGAGGGGACGACTGGGAAGCAGGAGGTAGAAGGACAAACGCAGGGTCTGGAAAATCCTCAAGTTATAAAGGTCTCATAGCTGGGGAACTGAGCAGTGTAGGGGTATCTGCCCAATCTAGGCTTACAGAATATATCCATAATTACTGAGTTACGTTTTCTTTGACCAGTCATATTTGAGTTGGAGATTTAAATATCTCCCACTACAGCCTATGACTTGTCTAGGCATAAATATTTCATCTGACTATGGTACTACATAGAGGTTTCATCTTCTGGGGCAGAATTTAAATTCAAACAGAAAGCAGATGTTATTTTCCATAATATTCATACCATGGTGTTCATGGTTGAGAATGTCTTGCCTAGCCAGTAGTTATTGTAGCTTAGAAAGTACACCTTTGATTTTATTAATGGTTATTTTATCCTCTGTCAGCATGCGTAGCATCATTGATTACTGTGATTGCTAGGCAGTAGAAATAAAGCTTCCAGGTAAGTGTCAAGTTGATTTGTCCACATTTTATAACTCAAATAAATGGTGTTTTTAGCAATAAAGTCTTACCATCAAGTTTGGAAGGGTAATCTATAGCATTGACTATCTTCTGTAATGTTTTGATAGTTGTGGGACCTGTGTGACCAACTCTAAGTGACTTGGAAGTCTTGAATTATTAAAGAAGGCAATGCCTTTTGGATACCAATGTACTTATGGATACGAACTCAAATTGTGATAACATGCATATGAGTTGTGCAAACTCAAGTCAAACAAAATACCAGACAGATAATTTTGGAGAGAGAAGACAAGCACGAATTTCTAGACCTACCTGAGTAGTTATTGGCAGTTAATTGTTGCCAGGAGTCAATTTTCCTTAAGAGTACAGTCACTGTTCCATTTTTTTGTCCCTATCTTTTATTTGGACAGGAACAAAAAAAATGGAAACAGAGACTGAGGAAAGACCATACAGAGACTGCCTCACCTAGGGATCCATCCCATCTGTAGACACCAAACCCCCACACTATTGCTGATACCAAGAAGCTCTTGCTGACAGGAGCCTGATACACCTGTTCGCTGAGAGGCTCTGCCAGTACTTGACCAATACAGATGGAGATACTCACAACCAACTGTTGGACTGAGCCCAAGGACCCCAATGGAAGAGCTAGGGGAAGGACTGAAGGAGGAGAAGGGGATTTCTACCCCACAGGAAAAATAGTATGGACTAACTGGACCACCCAGAGCTCCCAGGGACTAAACCACCAACCAAAGAGTATACATGGAGGGATCCATGGCTCCAGATACATATATAGCATAGGGTGGCCTATGTGACATTGGGAAAGGATGCCCTTGGTCCTGTGGAGGGTTGATGTCCCAACATAGTGGGGTTCTAGAGCAGTGAAGTGGGAGTAGATCAATGAGTAGAGGAGCACCTTCATAGAGACAAAGGGAGGGGGAGAAGTGTATAGGATGGAGGGTCTATAAAGGGGTAACTGAGAAGGGAGATATCATTGTAAATGTAAATGAATAAAACGATTAATTAAAAAAATGATACAGTCACTGGTAGGTCACCACACTCCACGGAAATAGTTGGGGTCAAGCAAGCACAAGTTGGATTTGAGGGTTTTTAAATAATAGTATACAAAGTTGAGTGAGTATAGAAATAGTTGAGAATATGGGAAAATTTGAGAAAAGGTAGTGACTCTGATGAAAATACACAATATAAATTCTCAACTACTAAAAAAATTAAAAATGAATTGTAGATATTATTACTAAAATTTGTATATGTTTGCTTTTTGACAGTTAATCCTTAAAATTTTTGTTTTGTTTATTTTTGAGATTATAATTCAGTAACTTGCAACAATTCTCTTTTCCCTTTCCTCCCTTCTCCATCTCATCTTTCTTTTATTCTTTTATAGATTAATTTATTTATTCACTTTGGCTCAATCCTATTCTCTGTCTTCAGCTGTCTCTTCTGAGCTGCACTGAATTGCATGAACTCAACTCCACTGAACTGACAACTGACCCTAAATACTTCAACTGACTGAATTCAAGTCCTCTGCACTAACTCACTGGACTCAACTGCTTCAACTGACTTTAATATAACTGAACTCAGGTGCAGATGGCCTGCAACTGACTTGAATAGAACTGAACTCAGATGCAGATGACCTGCATTCAAAAGCACTGACCCTTAACTCCTTAACTCAGATGTGAACCACACTAACTGATTTGAACTCTACTTATTGAACTCATATTTGCATACCTGTCTTCTGAGTGCTAGGATTAAAGGAATGTACCACCATGTGTGGACCTAAATTTTTCTTTACCTGACACTTGCTCTATCCTAGGCTTGAACTCGGAGGAGATCTCTTTGTCTCTGTCTCCTGGGATTAAAGGCATGTCTGTGTATTCCAGCAAAGTCACACAGATCAAGGATATATTTGGATGTGATCCCTTGATTGAGCATCCATGTTTCTAGATTAAAATTCCTCTAAAATTTAATATTTACTATGTAAAATTTAAGCTTTATACTGTACCTAATATGCATCCATGAGTTAGTTGATTTGTATATATTTTAAGAAGAAACTGCACTAAAGTAATCACACATCTCTTTCTGATTTTAAAGCTTATTCTCTTATTAATACATTAGTATAATTCCCAATAGTAGATAAAGATCAATGCGCAAGTAGAGTTTCTGTTAGGTTGCAGAATATGAACAACATCACCTTTGGCAACATACTAAGGAAGAACAGCATTATGAAATAGGAATACTGCATATGGAAATCTTCATTTAATTAAGTCTATAAAAACAGTAGCTACTTCCTTTCCAATAGGTTGTTTGTCAAAAACAAGTGGGAAATTTACACAAAATGTGTATATTAAAAATAATGCTAATTAGTTGTTTTATACAAGAAAAATGAAATCATACTAGAAAGACAAAAATCTTGCTGATGGTCATACTCATGAAATAGCATATATAACATAGAGAAATAGGCTACGTGTGTGATCTTCAAATTTCTGCCTAACCCTTTCTTCTCATCTCCCTATATGAAGTAGTTTGAACTTATACAGAATCAGAGAGATTTAAGATTTATTTTCAGAGTGACTATCCATACCTAGGTGGAACATAAGGAAATAATATTTAAAAACGAAATAATCACAGGGAATGCAATATCACTAAAATTCATCCAAGTTAGTTTGAAATGGACTTTAGACATTGGAGTTAGAACTTTTTTAGGCAAAACTTATTTACTGCAGAGTATTAAAAATAAGGCTATATAAATAAGAAGTTGAAAAATCTATAATATGTAACAAATGAATTTAGGTTGCATAGAGGAATTTTAACCAAGGGATCACATCTAAAGCCTTTTAGGTCTATATGATCTTGACAGAATGAAGAAGTGTCTTAGATTACATTCTGATCTGGCTAGAATATAGTCAGGTCTTTAGTGCACATATTTAATCCCTAACAATGGAGATAATGTTAGTTTGTGGAAGAAAGAAGCCTTGTTTGAAAGTGATATCTAGTTAAGGGACATATAATGTGACAAGTCAGAGAAAGGTTTCACTGAATGAGTCAAAGACAGAAAATGCCCAACTCACAAGAGAATAGCACAAGAAACCGAGGCTACTTAAGAAGTTTGTGTGTGTGTGTGTGTTTGTGTGTGTGTGTAAGAGAGAGAGATAGAGAGAGAGAAAGTGAGGGGGAGGGAAATGGTATGATGTATGTATATGGTAAGGCAATTTTCTTGGGTCAGTTTAACAGAGGCAGGTGGTAGAGAGAAAATCTAGACACAAGCGAAGACAGAAAAAAAGAACAAAGAGCCAAAAGATTAGAACACTTAATAGGATAATGGTATATTTAGTATTTGGCATAATGCCAAAATTACCATGTGGCCAAGCAGAGCATTTCAGTCAAAAGTAAAGAGAATCCAGATTGAATCAGTCAGCATGGATGAATAGAAGGCTAGAAGCTTCAAGGGTTAGGCCTAGGCATATATAGAACAGGAAAACAACAACAACAACAACAAACCTTTCTGGAATCAGCCAAAGGCTTGTATTCACAGATCTTGGTATAGATCTTATCACATCCCTTCGTCTGAGAAGAGAAAAGTGACATTCACAAGCATGGAAGGTGAAAATTTCATTTAAAAGAACCATGTTAAAGATATTGTGATTGAAACATTGTCAGAGTTTGATGAGATGTGGGATGAATATTTTAATGTGTCATGCCCAATATCATCACCCTAAAGTTTTCATTATAAGATTATATGTTTACAGTATTTCTGTACTTGCTTTTTAAAATAATTAATATTACTATTTTAAAAATGTGCACAACATATGCCAGACACATGAGATAGAACACATCTCTAGCAGGTATTTATGTTTTTGAAAATTCAATATAAGTTTATTATTTTATAGTTTTGTATATTCATGTCTAGGCATTTACGTAAAGTACTAATACTAAATATAACATTATCCCATTAGTATATACTTAAAGATTATTTTTTTGAACATTAGATAACAGATTTAAAATGATCTTATAATGATTGTATGGATTGATTTAGTGCATTTTCATCAATATATATTGTATATCCTTCTTAATACTTACCCTAAAATATTTATTTAATTCTATATTTAAAAATCATTTACATTTATAAATTAATATAAATTAAACATGACCTATAAATATTACTTATCTATGATATCTTAACATCTCATTTTCAATCCTAAATTTATATCAATATTTTATCTTCATGGTTGTTTTACATGATATTTGCATTATGCTTAAAGTTATGTCATATTGACTTTTTTATTTCCTCAAAGCTCTTCAGTGTATTAGTGATAACTTTACAAACTCTGGAATGTATTTGACAAATGCTTCAAGTGGTTAGATATAATCCTTCTCAACTTTAAATCCCCTGTATTTTTTGACTAACAAAATAAAACACCACCAAATGAAACAGTATTTTTTTTTGATTTTTTAAAAATGTCTTCTAAGAAACAAAAGTCATATACCTAAAGATAATTAAACATCTTTTCTTATTCAAATAACAAGTTGAAGTGATTTACAACTTGAAAAATGGAAAATAAGTTATGAAATAAACATCTCTAAGCTAGTTGCCATTTCCCATCAATCAATTCCACCTCAGTCAGTTGCAACTTTGTTCTTCATTTTGCATTCTACATTTTATTTAAAGTATACATAATCATCTATATCTATATATACATATAATCTATCTAGAAAATCAATCAAAATTATGGATTAAGTTATTACATTGCATGG
Organism: Grammomys surdaster; assembly: GCF_004785775.1. NCBI lineage: Eukaryota > Metazoa > Chordata > Mammalia > Rodentia > Muridae > Grammomys > Grammomys surdaster. The sequence goes on along the minus strand of NW_021604562.1, from coordinate 4,404,788 downwards.
TATTTTTTGTTATTTTGATGTACAAGCTCTAAATTTAATTCCCTTAGGAGATTACTGAAACTTATTTATCATAAATAATTGGGCTGAATGATTTGTCATCTCCCTTTGCCATTCTACTTTCTACTCTTAACCATCATTCAAGCTTGTATCGGCATTTGTTTTCTTTCACCTTCTCTGATAATGTCCTCATTTGTCCACATTATCTAAAATGACCCCTACCTTCTCCGTAGCTGAATCTATATACAAATTTATTATCTGTATTTCCATCAATGTAAATTTAATTTCTTTTAATATTTTAGCTGTTTTAAACAATATTACAATAAATCTGAGGAAACATTTTTCTACAATGTTATATTTGTATGTTCTTTTTGCATGAATAAGTAAATGAAGTCTTCAGTGAGATATAGCTTTACATTAGGAAAGGCAAGGTTTCTTTTTCTCAGAAACATTTGGAAACAAAAGGCAGCTTTGCACACTATTGAAAGTATGAATAGTGAATGTCATCTAGAAAATTAAAGCTGATTTTCTTCAAAATTAAAATGAGAACTGACATATAACCTAGCAACAACACTTTTAAAATCTTAAAAAGCAAACATTTAGCTCTTCCTTTGCCTTTTTTTCATCTCATATTGTAGATAAAATATATGGCCATTTTCTAATTCTGTTTTTATATTAATTCAGTCATTTAGGGACCCACAAGAAGACCAAGCTCCTAATCTGCTACAAATATATAGGGGTCCTAGGTCCTTCCTGTGCTTGCTCTTTAGTTGGTGATTCAGTTTCTGGGAGTTCCCGAGGTTCCAGGTTTTTTGTTTTTCCTGTGGAGTCTTTGTCTTCTTTTGATCCCTTAATCCTCCTTCCAACTCTTTGGTAAGACTCCCTGAGCTTCATGTAGTGTTTAGGTGTGAATCTTTGCATGTCTTTGAATTGAAGCCTCACAGATGACAGTAATGCTAAGATCCTGTCTGCAAGCATAAAAGAAAATCATTAATGGTGTCAGGGATTGGCTCTTTCCCTTGGGATGAGTTACAATTTGGGGAAACCACTCCTTGGTCAATCCATCACTCCAGTGCTCTGACTATTCCACATCCCATACCTCCTCCCTCCCTAGTCACTACAAGGATTTCCCCACCACCCACCACCAACCACACCAGACCTCACTACTCCCTGAAGCCTCCAGTTTCTTGAAGGTTAGATACATCTTCTCTCACTGAGTCCAGACCCTGCAGTCCTCTGCTATATATGTGCTGGAGCCTCATATCAGCTGGTGTATGCTTTCTGGTTAGTGGTCTAGTGTTTGAGAGATCTCAGGAGTCCAGAGGGACTGCTGGTCCCTCTTTAGCATTGCCTTCCTTCTAAGCTTATTCCATAATTCAGTCACAGAAGTCAGTAGCTTCTGTATATTGGTTAGGTGTCAATATCTGCATCTAACTCTTTCAGTTGCATCTTGGGTCTTTCAGAGGGCAGTCATATTAGGTGCCTTTTGGTACGCACTCCTTAGCCTCAGTAATAGTGTCAGGCCTTGGAGCCTCCCCTTGAGCTAGATCCCACTTTGGCACTGTCACTCGACCCCCTTTTCCTCAGGCTTTTCTCCATTTTTGTCCCTGCAGTTCTTTAAGACAGGAACAATTCTGGGTCAGAGTTTTGACTGTGGGATAGCAACCCCCTTTCTCACTTGATGCTCTGTTTTTCTGCTGGAGGTACGCTCTACAAGTTCTCTCTCCCAACTGTAGGACATTTCACCTAAGGTGCCTCCCTTTGAGTCCTAAAAGTCTCTCGCTTTCCAGGTCTCTTTTTTAAAAATAATGAATAGTATGTCCAAGTTTTGCTATAACCAAGTAACATACAGCACCATGTAATGTTTGAATGGCTGAGATCAAATCATATACAGCTTTAGATAATTTGGTTAAGATAAGTAAATTTCATTTATATCTCTAATATATATGCATATGTATACATATTATATCCCCCATATGCTGAACTTCCTTCCATTGTGATATATTTTGAAGTAATTAATTTACTGGGATATTGAGAAGAAGATAAATAAAAAGTTAACTGCATATAGACCTGTGCTATTGAGGTTTATTATCAGTGATATCTCTCAATAGAATTGTAGTTTTATATTCACAAAGTGAACTAATGTAGATGAATTCTAATCAGGTGACATGGCTACTCTGGAATCACATCCAACGACTTGGTCTGTGTGATCCCTCTAAAATACAGACCGATGTCTTTAATCCTTCTGTCTGGAATATAAACATATCTTTAGTAAATGCCTTTAATCCCAAAAGATGACATCTAATTAAGTAGCAGACAAAGTGATGAATCAGGGAAAGAGTTGACAGAAAAAGTGAGAGATAGGATATGCTCAGCTCTCACATGGGCAGGAAAGATAGTATATTTAAGAGGAATGCAGAGAGAGATGGAAGTTGAATTCAGTTTGGTGTAGTTCAGGTCTTTCCAATACTGTGGGTCCTAGGTATACAATTCAGGTCATTAAACTTGGCTTTAAGTACCTTTACCTGGAAAACCATCCTTATCAGCTCAGGTTGATACTTGTACATGCCAAAGGATAACAAAAAAATTGTCAGCAAACTACCAGGAGCTAAAGAAGAGGCACAAAACCAATTATATTGCAAAGCATTCTTAAGGGTATAACACCACTGACAGCTTCTCTTAGTCTTGCAACTTCCCAAACTATGAGATAATAAATGTCTATTAATCAATTTAGACTACTTCAAAAAGTAATTTAATTGTAATAAAGAGCAAAGGAAAAAATGTTTGAGTTATCACTCCATACATTAATGAAGGTCTATGAAAGTATCACTATATAAGAACAATACAAGATTAAGTACATGCCATAGGAAATCTCAGTTTGGGAAGGAGCAGAGGAAACACAGTCCTATATATAGCTGAGGAGCTTTTGGCAATCCTTTTTATATAGTGGAAGGAGAATAATTTTCTTTAAAGATGTAGTTCTTGGTAGGTCACTGAATTTCCATAAAAAGCTACATATCCAAGATTTTATGGACATCACAAACTAGATTTGATATGTTAAAAAATGACACAGAGTCAAGTATGTAGAGAATGTGGTGTATTTGAGAGTAGTTAGGGAAGCAGGGTTGAGTACAAACAAAACATGTTGTACGAAGTTATCAAGGAAGTATAAAAAAATTAAAGTAACTTCTACAAAGAATACATGTAACTGTAACAAGCAAAGTAATAAAATATTTATATATAAGAGCATTAGAATTTCTCAGTTACTTGAGAAACAAATACCATTTTAAGGACTATAGAAGCCATTAAAATGATTAATGATTTCAATTACCTAATTGCTTGACAAAGCACATAATTAATAAATTATATGAGAAATTATTCTTTATAGAGTTAAGTGCAGAAATTACAATTAAATTTGAATTTCAAATAGACATTAGTAAAAATATAAATGTACACCAAAAAGTTTCTAATATTCACAAATGCAACTCTAATTTAATTAAAATCACAAAACTTGTATTTAATAGGTAAAAGCTCATCAAATAAGAATATGTACATAAGGAATACCCAGTTTCAATAAGTACAAATATCAAACTACAGTTATAAAGTTTAAGGAAATCTCAATATCATTAGCAGATAAGAAAATTAAAATTTAAACAATAGGATACAACTCTGATTTTTAGTCACTCAGTGGCTAAAATAAAGAAGGATAATACTATCAGTTACTCACAAGTGAAAATAAATCAGTATTTTATTGCCCTGCAAGTAAAAATGACTTGACTTAAGAAAAGTGTCTTGTAATATTTTTAAGTAACTACTAGGATAAATATATACATACTAATTAGAATATCAGATATTATTTCAGTTAATCAAAAGTACTAGTATATCTAGTCTTGTCTATATGCATGTCTGCAACTCAATCAATTTATCTTCTCTCTATCATCTATCTTTTAAATTTTATTATTTTGTTTATTTTTAATTTACAGTATTAATCCCTTGTTATTACAATACAATGAATTTTGATCATAATCAGTCCTTCTACCTATTCTTCCAAGATCCATTCCAACCAAGTTCATGTCTTCTCTTCTGTTTTTTCCCTCATTTAAATTTCTATTTCCTTAATTCTCCTTGTTGTAGCCTTCAAGTGAATTGTAGTTGATATACCAGGATTTATATCCGTGAAAAAGAAAAAAAAACTGACTTCCCTCTCTTAGCAGTTATCAATTGCCAGTACCTCCTTAATGAGGGATGGAACTTCAGTTCCACTTCCCCTTCTCTAAACTGAGCTTTGGTTGAGCTTGAGTTTACATAATTCTTGTGCATAATGTTTCAACTGCTGTGACTTTTTATATGCACCTGACATCTTGAAAACAGTTTTCTTAGACATGTAGGGTAGAACATTTTTTTTTGCACTGTAATAACATGAATAAGGAATTCTAAATCAATTTGAAGAGTTTTCAGCAATGATTACTCAAAGTATTTAAGAGTTCACCTTGAGCAATGGAAAATCACAATAGTTACTATACACCACTCCAATAATTTTTCATTCAAAAGGTTAGTACTTCCAGATCCATATCATCGACTGCCAGCAGTCTCAGCTAGAGGTTCCCCAAAAAACTCCTTGACCTCCCTGATCTTTGGCACATCCTAGCAATTATCACCCACCACCACCCACTGTGGATTTCCCTTTTCTCTCCACTGTTCACAGTACATCTGAACCCCTGTAACCTCCTCATCCTCCAGTCCCATCCAGGTTTCTCCTTCCATTGACCTCTGATATCTTTTTATTTCCCTTTCTGAGAAAGATTCAACCATCCTCCCCAAGGGCCATCTTTTATTTGGCATCTTTGAATCTGCTGATTAAAGTACAGTTATCCTATACTGTACAAACCCCAAAGAAGATAGCTACACAAACACAATTACACCTCTAATAACTAAAATAACAAGAAGAAACAATCACTTTTCCTTAATATCTCTTAACATCAATGGACTCAATTTCCCAATAAAAAGACATAGACTAAAGACTGGTTGTGTAAACAGGACCCAGAATTTTGCTACATACAGGTGACATACCTCAGTGGCAAAGATAGACACTACCTCAGAGTAAAGGGCTGGAAAACAATTTTCCAAGCAAAAGGCCTCAAGAAACAAGCTGGAGTAGCCATTCTAATTTTAAATAAAATCCACTTTCAACCAAAAGTTATCAAAAAAGATAAGGAAAGCCACTTCATATTCATCAAAGAAAAGGCTACCAAGATGAACTCTCAATTCTGAACATCTATGCTCCAAATGGCAGGGCACCCACATTCATAAAAGAAGCTTTACTAAAACTCAAACAACACATTGCACCTCACACAATAATAGTGGAATATTTCAACACCCCACTCTCACCAATGGACAGATCATGGAAAAAAAAACTAAACAGTGACACAGTGGAATTAAGTGACTTTATGAACTGAATGGATTTAACGAATATCTATAGAACATTTCATTCTAAAACAAAAGAATATACCTTTTTCTCTGCACCTCATGGTACCTTCTCCAAAATAGACCATATAACTGGTCACAAAGCAGGCCTCAACAGATACAAAAATATTGAAATAATCCCTTGCATCCTATCAGATCACCATGGATTAAGGCTGGTCTACAATAATAACACAAACAATGGAAAACCCACATACACCTAGAAACTGAACAATGCCCTACTCAACGATGACTTGGACAAGGAAGAGATAAAGAAAGAAATTAAAGACTTTTTAGAATTTAATGAAAATTAAGGCTTGTCATACCAAAATTTATGGGACACAATGAAAGCAGTGCTAAGGGGAGAACTCATAGCTCTAAGTGTCTACAAAAAGAAACTGGAGAGAGCATTCACTAGCACGTTCACAACGCACCTGAAAGCTCTAGAACAATAAGAAGCAAATACACACAAATACACCTAGGAAGCAAATACACCTAGGAATAGACAGCAGGAAATAATCAAACTCAAGGCTGAAATCAACTAAGTAGAAACAAAAAGAACTACACAAAGTATCAACAAAACCAGGAGCTGATTCTTTGAGAAAATCAACAAGATAGATAAACCTTAGCCAGACTAACCAGAGGTCACAGAGACAGTATCCAAATGAATAAAATTAGAAATGAAAAGGGAGACATAACAACAGAAGCAGAGGAAATTAAAAAAAATCATCAGATCCTACTACAAAACCTTATACTCAACAAAACTCGAAAATCTGGATGAAACGTACAATTTTCTAGACATATACCAGGTACCGAAGTTAAATCAGGAGCAGATAAACCATCTAAACAGTCCCATAACGTCTAGAGAAATAACAGCAGTCACTAAACGTCTCCTGACAAAAATAGCCCAGGACCAGAGGGTTTTATTGTAGAATTCTATCAGACCTTCAAGGAAGACCTAATACCAATTCTCTTCAAATTAATCCACAAAATAGAAATGGAAGGGACACTACCAAATTTGTTCTATGAAGCAACAATCATCCTCATACCTAAACCTCATAAGGACCCAACAAAGAACAAGAACTTCAGACAAATCTCCCTTATGAATATTGATGCAAAAAATACTCAATAAAATTCTTGCAAACCAAATCCAAGAACACATGAAAACAATCATCTATCATGATCAAATAGGCTTTATCCCAGGAATGCAGGGATGGTTCAGTATTCGGAAATCCATCAATGTAATTCACTATATAAACAAACTCTAAGTAAAAAAAAACACATGATAATCTTACTAGATTCTGTGAAAGCATTTGACAAAATTGAACACCACTTCATGGTAAAAGTCTTGGAAAGAACAGGAATTCAAGGCCCATACCTAAACATATTAAAAGCAATATACAGCAAACCAGTAGTCAACATCAAACTAAATGGAAAGAAACTTGAAGCAATCCCACTAAAATCAGGGACTAGACAAGGTTGACTATTCTCTCCCTACCTATTCAATATAGTACTGGAAGTCCTAGCCAGAGCAATTAGGCAACAAAAAGAAAGGGATACAAATAGGAAAGGAAGAAGTCAAAATATTACTATTTACAGGTGATATGATAATATACTTAAGTGACCCCAAAACTTCCACCAGAGAACTTCTAAACTTGATAAACAACTTCAGCAAAACGGCTGGTTATAAAGTCAACTCAAACAAATCAGTAGCCTTCCTCTACTTGAAAAATAAACAACTTGAGAAAGAAATTAGTGAAATGCCACTCGTCTTAGACAATCCTGACAAAAAAACTCAAAAGAAGAATGTTTATGACCTGTGTAGGTTTTTTTTCTGGATGTTCTTTGTGTTTTAAAGGGAGCACTGTCAACCCAGACATGAATTTTTCATTTAAAGTGTACATCTTTTTTTTTTAATCTGAGTTTTAATTCACAGACTTCTGTATATTATAGTTTTTAATTTAGATAATATATAGTATGAGTCCTTATGACATCTTCAGATATATGTACTGTAATTTTACCTTCATGTTTCCTTCTGAGTTTATCTCTCTCTCCCTCCTGAAAACGAGTCCTTTCTTTAATTTAATTTTTTTCCATTTCCATTTGACCAAGAATTAAGGTTGATCACTGACAACTGGAACTTTATAAAACAAAGCAGCTTCTCCATAACCAAAGAAGCAATCAACCCTGCAGGCCACAGAATCGGAGAGAATCTTTGCTAGCTAGACATTTGAAAAGACATTCTTCCTTTGATATAAGGAACTACAACTGAAGCACTAAAACAAACAAAGAAACTAACAATTTTTAAAAAATGAGACAAGGGACTTAACACAGAATTCTCACAAAAGTAGAAAAACAAAGTTAAAATACATCTCAAAAACTGGTCATTGTCCTTTGAAATTTTCTGAAATGTAAATCAAAACATTTTTACCCCAATCATAATAGCAAATGTCAGCAAATCAACCAACAGCAGATGCTGCAGGGAATGTGGAGAAATGGGAAACCACATTCACTGTTGGTAGAATGGCAAATTGTTGAAGCAACTGTAGAAATCAGTGTGGAGAATTTTCAAAAAGCTAAAAATACATCTACTACATGGTCCAGTTGTAGTCCACAGGACTCAACGTCTTACTTCACAGATACTTTACTATCAATATTACAGATTTATTCATCATAGCTAGTAATAGAAACAACCTAAGTGTTATTAACTGATGGATAAATAGGAAGAAGAAGGCCCATATATCCTATATAATACTCTGTTGTAAAGACAACTTAAATCATGATATTAGAAATAAATTGAGGAAAGTAGAAATTCACATACGGAGAACAATCAAAGCCCCATATTCTATCTCATCTGAAGCTTCTCACTCTAAATATTTGGATACAAATATTAATCCTGAAGTAATTGCAGAGCCATAAAATTAAATGTGATCATTTTAGAGGACAGCAATAGAATCAATAGAGGGAGAGAAAATATCAGTGTACAAGGGATCAATAACCTATAAACTTTGATATGTTCTGTTTATTTTTAATCAGTTTATAATATTAATTTTTTAAAATTTTTCTTCCATTTAGTAGTTGAGCCAAAAGCTTTATATTTATGCAGTTATTCATTTTCTTTTGTCATTTGATTTTTTATTAGTATTTGTCTACTGTGTATGTAGAAAATATTCTGTGTGACTCTACTCTGGATAAATGCATTAAGATTTTTTTAATAGCCTAAAGTACAGTATATATGGCAGAACTGGGCATTCTGCAATTTATAAATAGCATTCCACCCTTATCCATGTGTTCAAATTGGCTTATATTATTTTCAACTTATTGATTTTACTATAGATCTTTTGTCTTATTGATATACCTACTTTAGAATAATTACTTTATGATATCTCTGACTACTAATGCAACACAATGTTCTGTATTCATTTACCTTTACAGTTCAAGTTCTTTTTTAAAAGACTTTTCTTTTTTTCTTTTTTTCTTTCTTTCTTTTTTTTTTTTTTTTTTTTTGGTTTTTCGAGACAGGGTTTCTCTGTGTAGCCCTGGCTGTCTTGGAACTCACTCTGTAGACCAGGCTGGCCTAGAACTCAGAAATTCACCTGCCTCTGCCTCCCAAGTGCTGGGATTAAAGGCGTGCGCACCACCTCCTGGCCAGTTTGAGCTCTTAAGATTAAAGTTTTATGAATCTTTCATATTTACATGTCAATAAGATTATTTCTTCCTTTTTTTAGTCCTTTGTTTTTTTTTCTTTTTTGACAACATATTTGCATCATTTCCACCTTCTCATTCCTCTGATCAAACCTCTCCTTGTTTATTTTTATTTCTTGGTGACAGTATTATTCTGTCAGTACCTAATGTTATTTTATGTGTTCAACCATTTTACACAAGGTCTATGAGGACTTATATGAATATAGACACATCAAAATTTAGATTATAATCAACATAGGATATAATAGTTTGTCCATAACTATTTTTAATCTACTTGTCTTTAAACAGAAATCTCTTAAGTATTTTAAGAAAATGCTATAGTGAATTTTAATACTTTAAATTTTTAAATTTTTTAAAAGTATGAATATGAACTGCCATATTAAACTTAAAATTTCCATTCAGTGAGAATATATTGATAAATTCAGCCTGATCCAGTTTTATATCTTTTTAATGATCATTTCATACACTTAAAGATATATTTTGACCTATATTCCCCAGACTTCTGGTTAAATGAATTCGCAAACTCACTAAGCACTCATGGATTTCTCTTTAGGAGCCTTGTTAGCCTTTTAAGTCTGATTATATGAGTAGAGGCAACTGTTGGTGGGTTTTGAGGAATATCAGTATTGTCTTTTTTGGCATCTTTTTCAGGGAATGTCACTCCCAGTTCAGCAACAAAGAAAGAGTAATTCTTTAAAACATAGAGAAGGCAACATTCCAGGGAAGGAGGAAGGAATGCATCCTTTACTACTCATGGAAAGACTGCATTCTCAGCTAAGATAAACCCTTCAGAATCTGAGGGTTCAATGTCCAGAGCCTCCTTAGGATCTTCCAACATATTGTTATCTGTGGTGGTTTGAAAGGAAATGCCTCCCATAGGCTCATAGGGAGTGGCACTATCAGAAAGAGTAGCCTACTCCTAGCACCAATATCTGTGCTAGTGTTGATCTGAAGTATCCAATACTAATATAGTAGAAATCCAATGCACATATGGTACTTTAATGATTAATAAGCACTCTAAACTAAACATGTGACAGTCACCACATTGCAAATTATTTCATTTCATACCCGCTGTTGTCATTTGAGAAATAATAAAACAAATAATTTACAAGGAAAATTTGTATTCACCAGTGTGATAGTGAATCCTGTTTGGGAAAATGACTAGATCGGATCTGGAATTAATTAAGAGACACGTTTATAAGCATACTGTGAGTTTTGTTTTGTTTTCCTGAAGTGGGAAAACTACTGTTAATGTAGTCTGAACCTTTAAGTACCGTCTCTGGTAAAAAGAATTCAGAGAAAGATAATCTGCTTTTCTTTACATTGTACTGGCAAAATCACCTCTCCTGGTTTATCTTGCTGCTGAAGCAGCTTTTCTTCACTGTCATTAGTACCCAGGCTTTGCCATCTTACACTAAGTATCAAACATGTCTAGTAATCTTCAATATTTGCAGCAAGAAACTAAGAATATTGAAGTATCTGACACTGTGGACTAGATCAGCTACTTGTTTCTCAGCCATTTTAGTGTGAAAATAGCCATGGTAGGACTACTTGAATCTCAGGTTCTACATGACTCTAATAAATTCCCCTTTATAGAAGGCCTTAACCTTCATTAATGCACACTATTAACTAATATGCTGATGATAAACATTTTTGTTGCTCAAAGCCTTGCCCACATAAGTTTATACTGAAGTAGTATCTTTTGTGTGGCATCTTCTATGTTACATTGTGAGGAATATTTTTAAAATCTTAAATGATTTGATAAATTAGATATGAATTTTCATAACACGAGAGTGTTCATAGTTTTAGTGGTATACTAGGTATTAAATATTTTACTAAACTGGCTTTATTAGTTGGGGATTTCTAGAGTTATGAAACTCATAGTATGAATATGTTAAAAGAGGGTTGCTTAGACTAGCTTATATGATATGTTTGAAGCAGTCCATCAATGGCTATTTTCAGTCTGCTGTATCACAACAGAAGACCAAGAGAGATTTCAGTAGTTGTTTATTCTAAGATACTAATCTCAGACTAGTCTCAGCAGTAAAATATTATGCTGCAGTCCTGGAGAATTCCTAGGGTGCTCATAGACTTGAACCTGCATTGTTAACTCTGAAGAAGTAGTTTCCAATACCAACAAAGGAATTCTTCAACAACAAGATAGAAGAAGAAGGCCACAGAATCCAAATTTTCCTTCTTCCATGGCATTTTGGGTGGGCTAAAATCATAAGCTGTGGTCCGGACTTATGTCATCCAGCATCAAATAATCTAATTAAAAAAATCCATCACAATGGTATCTAGATGCTTGCATTTTAGTTTATTACAGATGTAGCCATTTTGCCAACCAAGATTAGACACCGTATTGTATAAAAGAAACCAAATATTAATAGATAGGCAAATAGATAAATATATAAGTAATTTTTATTTATGTTAATTTCCTGTTAAATTGGAAAATCTTTTTCATTTTCTTTGGGTTTCTATTCATATTAGCTTCAACTAGATGGTGGATTAGGTTTCCTCATATGAATGAAGCAGTAATATTAATAAATATTAAATTACATAAAGGTATGAAAATGTACTGTCTTCTGACCAAGATGAGGAAGGTGGAAAAGGGTGATTATTTGGAGAAAAGAAAAAAGAAAAAAGAGAGAAAGAAAGAAAGAAAGAAAGAAAGAACGAAAGAAAGAAAGAAAGAAAGAAAAAAAGAAAGAAAACAAGGTGAGTCTTCACTATCAGAGTCTTCAATTTGTTTAACTGAACAAGTTATAAAGGACCCATCAACAAATTGTAGAATGAAGGTAAATTTGTTTCCCTCATTAAAATACAATTGATTTATAAAAACAAAAATATGCAGAGATAAAAATTATCAATTTTGAGCAAGTAATGGAGATTCATTTGGGATATGAATAATATCTTGTTGTTTCTATTGCTCTATAAAGATCAAAATTTTAAAAACTAAGTGATGATTAATTTTTCACTTTATTATTTTATATGGCATTATTACATATATCATTCTACACAATTTAGTGCTATTCTTTGTGAACATGTTGTCTCTGGTGAATATTTGTAAGGTCAATATTTGGGCTTGTATCTCTTCTCACTACTTATAAAACATTTAATGAGTCTTACCTCACTCAAATATTTTTTAACAATTTCATATAAAAACAAAGTTTTATACAAAATTGTAAATGTACAAAACATCTAATGATAATTAGTTTATTTCTAACATGAATAATTCAAATAAACTTGCTAATTTTAAAACTTAGGTGAGTCTGAAAAGAAAATACTGAAAGATTACATTGAAATCTATATTCACTTACATGTAAAATATTTAATGTTTTAAATTAATCTTGATTTGTCATTTTTGTACATTTTTCATGTATAACTCATAAATAAATCCAACTTCTAATATTCTATAGTTTTAAATATAAAACTTTTCTCAGATTGATTAAAGAATTATGGGTAAAATTAATAAGCTTCGTGTAAAATTTTGCCTTTGATGCTAAAATTCTCAGCAGTTTTAAATACATTTCCTGCACACAATTGTTCTCAGAATACAATTTCTCATAAATTCCAATAGTAAAATAAGTTACTTGAACACATTAACTATAGATTTTGATACCATTACAGGACATAATTCAATTTAAATAAATGCATGTGAGTCATAAACTGTTTGTTGAAGGTGTGAAAAAATTGAGATGGCAGAATTGACTGCCTAGCTTCAGGATATCATCCGCCTAAGACCATTTGTATCGATGCATTGATGCCGCACATTTTTCCTCACTTGTCTTCCAGTGGCTTAGAGTTGCCTGTCATATTATATTCTATTATCAAGCTATTTAGATATATTTCTACTAGTAGTTCAAATGTTTTTTCTCCAATTTACATTCAGCAATGTAAGTTCAGTGCTATAATATGTTTAGGTAATTTTCTTATTTTCTCCTTGTTTTATCTGAAACTAAATACTAAATACAATGCCATAAATAGTAACTTAAAAACCAAGAGATCAATTAAAGAAATTGGCATTTCTTTAAATCTAACAATCTTATGAAATATAACCAAAACCATTAAGAACCACATATATAACAACAGCTTACATGTAGGAATAAAAAATAGAACCATTAAATCCAGGGAAGATACCTCTAATTACAGAGTATCATGGTATTTAACAATGAGCTTTAGAATACTACACAACTTCCCTATATTAAATCATACTTGAGCATAGTGAAAAACCCACACCAAGGTTTGCAAAATAAAACGGTAAAATGATGGCCCAGCTGGTAAAGTGCCTGCTATGTAAGCATGGGTACATGAATTCAGAACCTCACCAATCCATAAAATCATAAAAAAAAATACACCAACTGGTTTTTTAACGTTGAAGAAAGACAGAATAAGAAACCTCACATCCTCTGATATTGGTTCTCTGTCCTACATGAAATCGTCTTGGAGGCAGTGTGTGAGAATGTGTAGAATCAATAGCACTGATGTCCCATTGGTCCCAAGAATACTTGTCCTCCAAGTGGCAATTCCTGATTGTCTGTGCTTGTCTGGGTAACCAATCTCTAGGCTCTCAGGCAGGATTCAATTTGTCCCTCATGCAGAAGTTTCCTCTGTGGCTGCACGGCCCCACTTGTTATTTACAGATGTTCATGTGGAAGCAGCTATAGTCCTGGCAGTGGGACATTTCTGTTCCTCCTATACTCTCGACAATTCTCTCTCTCTCTCTCTCTCTCTCTCTCTCTCTCTCTCTCTCTCTCT
>NW_021604562.1:4374479-4390858 GCF_004785775.1 Grammomys surdaster | reverse complement strand
TCTCTCTCTCTCTCTCTCTCTCTCTCTCTCTCTCTCTCTCTCTCTCTCTCTCTCTCTCTGACACACACACACACACACAAAAAAAACCATACACACTCAGAGACAGAGATAGAGACAGAAACAGAGAGAGGTACATATACATGGTTGTACATCTAAATTTACAAATGAGAATACACAGACAAGCATAATACACACACTCATAAACATAGACATCCCCAAAAGATTTACCAAATATAGATTCTAAATTGTTTACACTACTCTCTTATTTTCTTACTAAATCTCACTAATATTATTTAAATTATTATTCAGATATATGTATCTATTTGTACGTGTCTATATGCATATGCATACATGAAAGCTCATAATTTGATACTATCATGGTCCAATTTACCTTTGAAAGAATTTAATTTTTGGCATTTCAATTTCCATTTTATTTTTATGAAATCTATGGTAAACATATAACAGCACACCATCCATATTTAAATGTCATACATTGACCAAAATATTATAGCAAACACATTGCTCTAGATAAAGATGAGACTATAATTTAGATAGATTCTTTGCCCTATTAAATATTTCTAAGCTAGCAGAGAAGAAATGTACATGTTATCACTACTGACAATAAGATGAAGGTATTTATAATTGCTAGAAGAATTGCAGAGTTGAGTTTTGAAAGGAGATAACACTTTGTTATTTCTGTTTCACTGTCCTTTGGAAAACTTAAATTTTATTTATTTAGTAACTAATATAAAATCTGCATGTTAAGCTTATAACTGTACTGACATCCTACATTTTTATTGTGGTTAACTATTTCATACATTAGCTTTCCTCTAATATGTTATTTGAATTGTGTTTAATGAGAACTCAAAATATTATATTCTTAGTGTCTTATATGTATAAATTTGTCACTACAAAATAAATAATATAAATCAATGACCATACTTACCGATGACAGTTCTTATCTACAACTGATTCCAGAAAATTAGTTTATTTCACAACACTGGTATATTTACTATGAAGAAAGAAATGTCTCATTTCTAATTTTTTTTAGTAAGTTTAAATTCAATCATTTTCATGTTGTTTAATAAAATTATTCTAATAAATAATAAAATAGATTAGGTCAAATATGCAAAATTTAGCAGCATGACATGGGACGGATTAAAAAACATTACAGATTTTCCAAACTAGTTCCTATTAATTACCCCAGGAAAACAATTTTTCCTTTGTATGTCCAATTAATATACTAAGAAATGTTACAAAACGTAAAACACATAGTGTAATGCTATCTATTGATCGAAGTATAATATATTTACATTTCTAAATGTGCAGGTAACAATCTAGCTCATGTACCACCACGTTAAAAATAATTCAGTATGAAATTTTAATGAAGGAAAAATGAATTATTCTAAAAATAATCTTTTTCTTCAACTTACCTTGCTCTGGATGTCATCTTATTGCCTCTCAAAATTATCAATTTTCTAACCCAGAACAATATCTCCAGCACAAAGTTGGCTTTTATACTGATTTCTTTTCAGACTACCACTATATTGTTTATTAATCATGTCAAAATTTCACAGCAGACATTCATTGTACTAATCTAAGTATGAATTCCAGTCTTTTTTATTTTAGTCTCTTTAGTTCTATTTTGCAGTCCAGACTTCATTCCCCTCCCAGTCTGTCCCCAACCTCTTCCCTTTCCATAGCTTCTCCCCTTCCCTGTCTCCAAGAGGATGTCCCAAACCCCACCCCACTACGCATCCCCAATCCCTGGGCCTCATGTCTCTCAAGGGTTAGGTGCATCTTTTCTCACTGAGGCAGTCCTCTACTGTATGTGTGTTGTGGGTCTCATACCAGCTAGCGTATGCCGCCTGGTTGGTGGCTCAGTGTCTGAGCGATCTCAAGGTTCCATGTTAGTTGAGACCACTAATCTTCCCATAGGGCCACATTTCTCAGCTTCTTTCACCTTTTCCCCAATTCAACCACAGGGGTTTCTGGCTTCTATCAATTGGTTGGGTGTTAAGTACCTGCATCTGACTTTAAGATGCTTTTTGGACCTCTTAGAGGGCAGCCATGCTAGGCTCCTTTCTAAAACCACACCACAGCAACAGTACCAGTGTCAGGGCCCCAGACCTCCCCTTGAGCTAGATCTCAATTTGTGCCTGTCACTGGAACTTCTTTTTCTCATGGTCTTCTCCACTTTCTTCCTGCAGTTTCTTCAGACAGGAACAATTCTGGGTCAGAATTTTAACTGTGGGATGGCAACCCATCCCTCCACTTGATATCCTGTCTTTCTGCTGGAGGTGGAGTCTATAAGTTCCCTCTCCCCACTATAGGACATTTCATCTAAGGTCCCTCCCTTTGAGTTCTGAGAGTCTCTCACCTCTCTGGTCTCTGGTACAATCTTAAAGGGTCCTCCCAATAAAAATCAATCTGGAGGTTTCCTCAGAAAATGGGAGATAGAAGAAACCAGTCACAGGAACAGAGGGAGGAAGGGACCTGAGTGGGAGAGGGGACAGGGAGGGGAAGGGGTGAACACGATCAGGCATGGGGGGGCAGGAAAAAAGCCCTGAGGGCCAGCAGAAAGAATGTTAACAAGCAAACTCGGGAGGTAGGAGGTGGAAATGCACCTTAAACTTATGAGAATATCCTTAGAAATCATTTTATTGACGGTTCCCACTATGGCATGCTAAAGCATCTTTTGGGTATATGCCCAAGAGTAGTATACGTGGGTCTTCAGGTAGATCTAGTTCCCATTTTCTGGGGAATCTCCAGGTTGAGTAGTTATACCAGTTTGCATTCCCATTAGCAATGGAGAAGTGTTCCAGTTTCTGTACATCTTTACCAATATGTGCTGTCACCTTAGTTTTTATTCCTAGCCATCCCGATTGGTGTAAGGTGGAATCATAGGGTCGTTTTAATTTGCATTTCCCTGATCACTAAGGACTTTGAACATATCGTTAGGTGCTTCTCAGCCCTTTGAGAGCCCTGTGTTGTGAATTCCCTGTATAGTTCTATACCACTTGTTTGATTGGGTTGTTTGTTTTCTTGGTGGTTAGTTTCTTGTGTTCTTTATATATTTTGGATAATACCCCTCTATCAGATGTGGGACTCATGTCCAAGTGGAACAAGGACTACAACATAAAACCAGATACACTGAATCTAATAGAAGAGAAAGTGGGAAGTAGCCTCGAACTCATTGGCATGGGGGGAAGTTTCCTAAACAGAACTCCAATGGCTCAGGCTCTAAGATTAAGAATTGATAAGTGGACTTCCGGTTTGGGACCGAGCCTAGAGCAGGTCGCAGGCAGCAGCTCCGTACCCAACCGCAGAAAACCAAGAAAAACAGGGACTCCCAGGAGCTTGAACTCACGCAGCATCCCAGGTAAGGAAAAAGCAGCACTCACCCCAAACAGGGAGCAACAGGGACCCACTGGGACCCAGGAATTCGCTCCTGGCCTGGAGCGAGCTCCATCCGGTCGGGGCCCGAGCACTCGCGGATCCCGGGAGGCAGCTCTGCACCCAATCTCGCAGACTCCAGAGGAAGCGGGGCTCGCAGGACCTCTGTGCCAAGTAGGGTCTTGGGCTAGGAGGTGGCAGTGCTTGCCCCCGAACAGGGAGTGGCTAGGACCCACTGGGACCCAGGAGTTCACTCCAGGGCCCTGAGCGTGGGTTCCTTCCGGTCTGTGCCAGAGCAGATCCCGGGAGTCAGCTCTGCACCCAATCTCACAGAACCTAGAGGGAGCGGGGCTCTCCGTGGCTCAAGCTAGCTCAAGCAGTTTCTTAGGCTAGGAGGTGGCAGTACTCGCCCCCAATCAGGGAGCAACTGGGACCCACTGGGACCCACTGGGACTCATTGGGATCCAGGAATCCTCTCGTGACCCGGAGCCCCGGCCCCTTCCGGTTTCCACCTGAGCACCGAGCACATCTTGGGCGTCATCTCTAACTCAAGCAGCAAAACCCATCCCAAACAGTTCTGACACAACCTAGATAATAGGAAAGACAGGCCCCAGTCAGAGACAGCTCTGATAGCACAAAGGTGATCCAGATGGCGAAAGGCAAGCGCAAGAACACAGGCACCAGCAACCCAAGGTACTTGCCATTATCAGAACCTAGTTCTCCCACATTAGAAAGTCCTGAACTCCCCATATCACCAGGAAAACAAGAACCAGATCTAAAATCATTTCTAATGATGATGATAGAGGACTACAAGAAGGAAGTAAATAACACTATCAAAAAACTTGAGGAGAACACAGGAAAACAGGATGAAGTCCTTAAAGAAACACAAAAATCCTTTAAAGAATTACAAGAAAACACAAACAAACAGATGAAGGAATTGAACAAAACCATCCAGGACATAAAAATGGAAGTGGAAACAATAAAGAAATCACAAAGGGAGACTATCCTGGAGATAGAAAACCTAAAAAAGAAATCAGGAGTCATAGACACAAGCATCACCAACAGAATACAAGAGACAGAAGAAAGAATCTCAGGTGCAGAAGATACCTTAGAAAATATTGACACAACTATCAAAGAAAATGCAAAATGCAAAAAGTTGCTATCTCAAAATATCCAGGAAATCCAGGACGCAATGAGAAGACCAAACCTAAGGATAATAGGTATAGATGAGAGTGAAGATTCCCAACTTAAAGGGCCAGTAAATATCTTCAACAAAATTATTGAGGAAAACTTCCCTAACCTAAGGAATGAGATGCCCATAATCACACAAGAAGCCTACAGAACGCCAAACAGACTAGATCAAAAAAGAAATACCTCCCGTCACATAATAATCAAGACTCAAAATGTACAAAACAAAGACAGAATTTTAAAAGCAGTAAGGGAAAAAGGCCAAATAACATATAAAGGCAAACCTATCAGAATTACACCTGACTTCTCACCAGATACTATAAAAGCCAGAAGATCCTGGACAAATATCATACAAACCCTAAGAGAACATAAATGCCAGCCCAAGCTACTTTACCCAGCAAAACTCTCAATTACCATAGACGGAGAAACTAAGATATTCCATGACAAAACTGAATTTACACAGTATCTTCCCACAAATCCAGCTTTACAAAGGATAATAGCAGGAAAGCTCCAATACAAGGAGGGCAATCATACCCCAGAAAGAGCAAGAAAATAATCCTTTTCCATCAAACCCAAAAGAAGATAACCACACAAATGATGTCTCCACTATTAGCAAAAATGACAGGAAGCAAGAACACCCTCTCCTTAATATCTCTTAACATCAATGGACTCAATTCCCCAATAAAAAGGCATAGGATAACGGACTGGATACGCAAACAGGACCCAGCTTTTTGCTGCTTACAGGAAACCCACCTCAGTGACAAAGACAGACACTACCTTAGAGTAAAAGGTTGGAAAACAATTTTTCAAGCAAATGGCACTAAGAAACAAGCGGGAGTAGCCATTCTAATATCGAATAAAATCAACTTTCAACTTAAAACTATCAAAAAGGATAAGGAAGGGCATTTCATACTTGTCAAAGGAAAAGTCAACCAACATGAACTCTCAATTCTGAATATCTATGCGCCAAATACAAGAGCATCGAATTTCATAAAAGAAACCTTACTAAAGCTCAAAACACACATTGCACCTCACATAATAATAGTGGGAGACTTCAACACCCCACTCTCAGCAATTGATAAATCATGGAAACAGAAACTAAATAGAGATACAGTAAAACTAACAGAAGTTATGAACCAAATGGACTTAACAGATATCTATAGAACATTTCACCCTAAAGCAAAAGAATATACCTTTTTCTCAGCACCTCATGGTACCTTCTCCAAAATAGACCATATAATTGGGCACAAGACAGGCCTCAACAGATATAAGAAAATTGAAATAATTCCCTGCATCCTATCAGATCACCATGGTCTAAGGCTGGTCTTCAATAATGACAAAGAGAATGGAAAGCCCACATTTACATGGAAACTGAACAACAACCTACTCCTTGATAATCAGGTAAGGGAAGAAATAAAGAAAGAAATTAAAAACTTTTTAGAATTTAATGAAAATGATGACACATCATACCAAAATTTATGGGATACAATGAAAGCAGTGCTAAGAGGAAAATTCATAGCTCTAAGTGCCTACAAAAAGAAACTGGAGGGAGCATACACTAACAGCTTGACAGAGCACCTGAAAGACCTAGAACAAAAAGAAGCTAATACACCCAAGAGGAGTAGAAGGCAGGAAATAATTAAACTCAGGGCTGAAATCAACCAAATTGAAACAAAAAGAACTATCCAAAGAATCAATAAAACCAGGAGTTGGTTCTTTGAGAAAATCAACAAGATAGATAAACCCTTAGCTAGACTAATCAGAGGGCAGAGAGACAGTATCCAAATTAATAAAATCAGAACTCAAAAGGGGGACATAACAACAGAAACTGAGGAAATTAAAAAAAATCATCAGATCCTACTACAAAAGCCTATATTCAACAAAATTGGAAAATTTGGATGAAATGGACAATTTCCTAGACCAATACCAGTTGCCAATGTTAAATCAGGACCAGATAAACCATCTAAACAGTCCCATAACCCCAAAAGAAATAGAAGCAGTCATTAAAAGTCTCCCTACAAAGAAAAGCCTGGGACCAGACGGTTTTAGTGCAGAATTCTATCAGACCTTCAAGGAAGACCTAATCCCAATTCTTTTCAAACTATTCCACAAAATAGAAACAGAAGGTACACTACCCAACTCATTCTTTGAAGCCACAATTACACTCATACCTAAGCCACACAAAGACCCAAAAAAGAAAGAGAACTTCAGGCCACTCTCCCTTATGAACATTGATGCAAAATTACTCAATAAAATTCTAGCGAACCGAATTCAAGAACACATCAAAACAATTATCCATCACGATCAAGTTGGCTTCATCCCAGGAATGCAGGGTTGGTTCAATATTCGGAAATCCATCAATGTAATCCATTATATAAACAAACTCAAAGAAAAAAACCACATGATCATCTCACTAGATGCTGAGAAAGCATTTGACAAAATTCAACACCCTTTCATGATAAAAGTCTTGGAAAGGTCAGGAATTCAAGGTCCATACCTAAACATAGTAAAAGCAATTTACAGCAAACCAGTAGCCAGCATTAAACTAAATGGAGAGAAACTTGAAGCAATCCCACTAAAATCAGGGACTAGGCAAGGCTGCCCACTCTCCCCCTACTTATTTAATATAGTATTGGAAGTCCTAGCCAGAGCAATTAGGCAACACAAGGAGGTCAAAGGGATACAAATTGGAAAGGAAGAAGTCAAAATCTCACTATTTGCAGATGATATGATAGTATACTTAAGTGACCCCAAAACTTCCACCAGAGAACTCCTAAACCTGATAAACAACTTTAGCAAAGTGGCTGGATATAAAATTAACTCAAGCAAATCAGTAGCCTTCCTCTACTCAAAAGATAAACTGGCTGAGAAAGAAATTATGGAAATGACACCCTTCAAAATAGTCACAGATAATATAAAATACCTTGGTGTGAACCTAACCAAGCAAGTAAGAGACCTGTATGACAAGAACTTCATTCACCTGAAGAAAGAAATCGAAGCCGATCTCAGAAGATGGAAAGATCTCCCATGCTCATGGATTGGAAGGATTAATATAGTAAAAATGGCTATTTTGCCAAAAGCCATCTACAGATTTAATGCAATCCCCATCAAAATTCCCACTCAATTCTTCTCAGAGATAGAAAGAGCAATCTTAAAATTTATTTGGAATAACAAAAAACCCAGGATTGCGAAAACTACTCTCAGCAATAAAAGAACTTCTGGAGGAATCACCATCCCCGACTTCAAGCTGTACTACAAAGCAATAGTGATAAAAACTGCATGGTATTGGAACAGAGACAGGCAGGAGGATCAGTGGAATAGAATAGAAGACCCAGAAATGAACCCCCATACCTATGGTAACTTAATCTTTGACAAAGGGGCTAAAACCATCGAATGGAAAAAAGATAGCATTTTCAACAAATGGTGCTGGTCCAACTGGTGGTCAGCATGTAGAAAAATGAAAATTGATCCATACTTATCTCCTTGTACAAAGCTCAATTCCAAGTGGATTAAGGACCTCCACCTAAAACCAGCCACACTGAAACTAATAGAAGAGAAACTGGGAAAAAGCCTGGAATACATAGGCACAGGGAAAAAGTTCCTGAACAGAACGCCAATGGCCTGTGCTCTAAGACCAAAAATTGACAAATGGGACCTCATAAAGCTGCAAAGCTTCTGTAAAGCAAAGGACACAGTCAATAGGACAGAGCGGCAACCAACAGATTGGGAAAAGATATTCACCAACCCTACATCTGATAAAGGGCTAATATCCAAGGTATACAAAGAACTGAAGAAATTAGACTCTAGACAATCAAAGAACCGTATTAAAAAATGGAGCACAGACCTGAACAAAGAATTCTCAACTGAGGAAGCTCGAATGGTTGAGAAGCACCTAAAGAAGTGTTCAGCATCCCTAGTCATCAGGGAAATGCAAATGAAAACAACACTGAGATTCCACCTCACACCAGTCAGAATGGCTAAGATCAAAAACACAGGTGACAGTACATGTTGGCGAGGATGTGGAGAAAGAGGAACACTCCTCCACTGTTGGTGGGATTGTAAACTGGTACAACCACTATGGAAGGCAGTCTGGCGGTATCTCAGAAAATTGAACATAGCGTTACCTAGGGACCCAGCTATACCACTCCTGGGCATATACCCAAAAGAAGTTTCAACATACAACAGGGACACATGCTCCACCATGTTCATAGCAGCCTTATTTATAATAGCCAGAAGTTGGAAAGAACCCAGATGCCCTTCAACAGAAGAATGGATGCAGAAAATGTGGTACATTTATACAATGGAGTACTACTCAGCTATTAAAAACAATCAGTTCACAAAATTCCTAGGCAAATGGATGGAGCTGGAAAATATCATCTTGAGTGAGATGACCCAATCTCAAAGGAACATACATGGTATCCACTCACTGATAAGTGGATATTAGCCCAAAAGCTCACAATTTCTAAGAATCTTCATATAGACCACATAAAACTCACATAGAAGAAGGAAGACCAAAGTATGAATGCGTTGGTCCTTTTTAGAAGGAGCATCAAAAGTTTCAACCAGAACTCCCAAAGTCTAAACCACCAACCAGAGAGCACAAAGGGAGGGACTCAAGCACCTGTATAGGGAATTGAGGGTGACCTTGTTAGACTCCAGTGAAAGTGGAGGGCCAAGGTCCCCAAAAGTTTGGATCCCCTACTGTGTTGGAATTCGAGAGCAGGGAGATGGGACTGGGAGGATGTTTGGAGCACACCATCACAAAAATTAGGAGGAAGGGGTAGGGGATAAGGGATTTGGGGGGAGAATGAGAAAGGAGACAACATTGAAATTTAAATACGTATAATACCCAATAAAAACCCCACACAGATAAAGGATTTAAAAAAAAGGGAGTCTATTTATTTTAAATTAATTTCAAAAGTTTCTAGGAGATGCAAATTGGCTAAGATACTATTTTAAGCTCTCCACAAAAGAATTTAAATCTCTGTTCAATATTGTCAAGAGAGAGGTAAACCCTAACTTCCTCAACAGTTAATTGACAAAAGAGAGGTAATCTCACAAAAAGTAGAAAAAGCTATTTCTAATCGATATATCATATAGTCTGATTAATTGTCAGTGGAGCTATAAAAGTCCTTTGACAAAAGATTATTAATATAGATTTATATATCCTTAAATAAGGCCTTCATGACTCTCTGAGTGTGGAAGGAGCAACTGTTGGCGCTTCTGCCCTGATTTTACAAGAACTCTGAAAAATTGGCTTTAAAAACAAAAGAGGGGGAACGGTACCCCCTCAGAAGGAGTCCCCCTGAAATACTCTCCATCATGCCTTGTTCACTTTTCTCTCTCTAAAGCTGAAATCTCATGGCAAATCTCTTGCTGACCATGTTGGTGACCTCGGGCACCACCAAGTCCAACAAAACTTTGCCACAGATATGGGGAAGGACCCTCATACCCATAAAGGGAATGCCCCAGTCCCAGTTCCCTTATGGAGCCGAGGACTGATATGCCTGCCCAATACCACAGAAGGCACAGCTAACCGGCTACCACAAATATTAATGAAAAAAATAGATACCCTCACAAAGCCAGGCCCAATCATAAATACGATGAATAACAATTTACATCCAGGGAAGAGAAATCTCCCTGAGAATCCCCTTCTTTTTTCTTTCCAGGTAAAATTGAATCACCCGTGATGCCTGCTATTAGAAGTTCTAACCCAGATGGACCAGAAGCCAGGAGCCTCGCCCTTACCCTCACCCCCTACCTTTTCCCACCTGCACAAGGTCCCCTGAAGCTTGGCAGCTGCAAGATCCTGCTTGGCAACTGCAGATAGACTCAAAGCAGTGTACCATATCATCTGAAGAATAGCAGGGAGACCATAACTCAAGCAGTGTACCATATCTTCTGAAGAATAGCAGGTTGCAGTCCTCCTCGCCCCCACGAATAACCAGGACCCGCCGGTCGGGTCAAGTGGCACCCAGACGTGGGGCTCGAGGCAAGGACCCATCCGGACGGACCCTCATTGAGAGGATGTGCGCACGACATCAAGATTGAGCAAGACAGAGATCATCGCCCGTGTCCTGTCGTCCACGGAACCAGGTTGATGCTGCCATCAAGAAGGCAGTTGAAGTTCATTACCATCAGCTGAAAATTGCAGAGGATCCAGAAGTGACTCCGCAGGAGACTGACACAGCTGTCAGCTCCCCTGCCTCCCCCTATGGTCGACCCCTAGACTTCCACGCCCTCCAGAAGGGTACCTGGTATGCCTGGCTTTGCCCTCATTTCTCTCGCTAGAGAGCTTGGCCTCTTGATCACCCCAACAAAAATTGGCTTTTTCCTAAACCAAGGCCACCCTTGATATGGCCGCTAACATTAGGGAGCCTTCCTTTATGACAATATTACACCCCAAACTGACAAATGGTTGGTAACTTGAACATATACAAGAGACTAGGATGGCTGTGAGTTAGCCCAATGACGGGAGTATTGTAGGTCCACTTCCCAGGGGCCCACCCAATGCAGCCGAAAAGGAGTGCGTGGTGCTGGGAGTGGATGCAGCCTACATGGCCTAAGACAGGGCTCTCACCCTCCTTTCACCCACATCAGAGTCCCTTGATGTTGCCCATTGTCAACAGCCTAAAGCCTTCGACCATCGATGTGACTTGTCTCACATCAGTGTTTTGGGGTTGTGAACTTGTCTAAGACCCCCCATAATTAGACATCAAAATTCAAAACTCACATAGTTGGGATTGAACATAAGACGCCTTCTCTAACTAAACAGAGAAGGGGGAGATGCCAGAAGCCAGGACCCTTGCCCTTACCCTTACCCCCTACCTTTCCCCACCTGCGTAATGTCCTCTGAAGCTTGGCAGCTGCAAGATCCTGCTTAGCAACTGCAGATAGACTCAAAGCAGAGTACCATGTCTTCTTAAGAATAGCAGGGAGACCATAACTCAAGCAGTGTACCATATCTTCTGAAGAACTGCAGGTAGATCATAATTCAAGGCAGTGTACCATATAGACCATGACATGTTTCAAGGCACAGGCCAAGAAGATTTTGTACTTTCCACCACCTGGACCCTCTTACCCCCTCCCCTTGTAAAACATGCTATAAAAAAGCATTTCATGTTCAAAAAAAAAAAGAAAATAAAAAAAAATATATTATAAAAAAAAAAAAAGAATTGATAAGTGGGACCTCATGAAACTGGAAAGCTTCTGTAAGGCAAAGGACATAGTCAATATGACAAACAGGCATCCTACGGATTGGTAAAAAAAATTCTTCACTAACCCCACATCTAATATTGGTAAATTCAAGTCTTAATCTTTACAAATTATAATTTTGAAAAATATTATGAATAAGACACATATTAGCAGGATTTGACCAATTAATTTAACAACATTCATTTTTAATAAAATTTAAAACCAAAAAATATTACATTTTTAAAAATTAGATATTAACTCAGAGGGGAGAGAAGCAGTGCCCTTGCAACAATGTACCTGTTATATTATGGTCATTTTCCTGGCTCCAATGATATAGTTACCAAGCCAATTCCTATTTCTGAGCCGTTATGTAAACAAAGAAACAATATCCATAAATACCAAACTTTGCAAAATTATCTCTCTTGTATTCACTTACTTCAACATAATTTTGGTTCAAAGATTAGCCTACTAGCTACCTCCATACACACACACACACACACACACACACACACATCCATACACAAACACACACACCACACATACACACCAATATGTTTAAAGAAATAATATGGTTCTTATGTAAAAAAATATTTCTCATATATTTTAAGCCATTTATTAGTTAAGAGATTGTGCTTTGTTGTCAATATTTTTCTCTCAAAAGTACCAGCTCATGGGTGTTTAGTTCTTATACAAAGACAAAAATAATTCCAAACTTTTTCTGGCAGTCTTTCTGAACAAGGAGAATCAAATGTAATTTAAAATGAGCAGAATTTCACACTAAAAATGAATCTGAGTGGTAGATCCCTTACCACTAGAGATTAGAGACCTTTATTGAACTGTTGTCACTGCAAGCAATATGGTAATATTGATGATTTTTAAAAATCTAGATGTTCACATCTGGAAATTTAGAGCTAGGAATATAGATGAGAAATAAACTCATGTGGCATTTATCTTTCTAGATCTGAGTTACCTCACTCAATAATAATCTTCTCTATATCCACCCATTCAGTTGCAAAATGCAATTCGTTTTTTAACAGATAATATTCTATTAAGTGTATGTATCACATTTTCATTATCTATTCATTTGTTGAAGGACATTTAGATTGTTTTTATTTCCTTGCTATTGTGACTAAAGCAGCTATGACCATTGCTGAGTAAGTATTTGCAAAGTAGAATTTTGGGCATATTGCAAAGAGTGTTATAGCTGTGTCATATATTATAATTATTTATTCATCTTTAAAATATTCTTGGTGATGGTTTCCAGAATAGTTCCCCTGGCTTGCATTCCCACCAACAGAGAATAAAGGCTAATCTTTCTTGACAATCTCACCAGTATTTGTTGTCAATTGCTTTTCTGAACTATTCTAACTGATGTGAGAAAACACTCATCAGAATGACTAAGATCAAAACTCAGGTGACAGCACATGCTGACCCAAATGAAGAGCACAGGGATGTTGTGTTCCCATTTCCAGTGTGAATGCAAACTTGTAAAACCACCCTGGAAATCAATTTGGTGGTTTTTCAGAAAATTGGGGATAGTTCTACCACATGACTAAGCTATAACACTCCTGAGCATATATCCAAAAGATACTCCACCATACCATAAGGACACATACTCCACTATGTTTATAGCAGCCTTATTTGTATCACCAGAAACAAAATAACTTTGTCTCTCAACTGAAGAATGGATACAGAAAATGTGGTTCATTGACACAATGGAATACTATTTAGCCATTAAAAATGTGAACATCATGTATTTTGCAGGCAAATGGATGGAACTAGAAAATATTCTGTGTGAGACAACCTAGACCTAAAAAGACATGCATGGTAGGTATTCACTTATAAGTGGCTATTAGCCATAAAGTACAGGGCACAATC
This sequence comes from Grammomys surdaster, assembly GCF_004785775.1. Classification (NCBI taxonomy): domain Eukaryota; kingdom Metazoa; phylum Chordata; class Mammalia; order Rodentia; family Muridae; genus Grammomys; species Grammomys surdaster. The sequence continues at coordinate 4,377,202 of NW_021604562.1, read as the reverse complement.
AACAGACTCAAAGAAGCTAAATATCAAGGAAGGCTCAAGGGAGGATGCTTGGATATTATTTGCAAGAAGAAATGAAATTTTCATCAGAGGTGGATGGAGGAAAGAAATTGTGTAGGAGAGGGGATGGGGAGGGAAATTGGGGGTGTGGAATCATGTGTAGGGATAACTCAGCAGAGAGGGCCAGAGAGTGAATAAAAATCTAACAGGGGCAGGATCATTTCTAGGATGTGCCAGAGTCCTGGGATGGGAACTGCTCCAGGGATTGAATTAGGGTGACACTAGCTGAAACTCCTAGCAGTGGAGATTATAGATCCTGAAGTAGCCAGTTCTTATACTGAGGTAGGACTCCCAATAGAGGAATAAGGACACAATACATCCATAAAAGCATCTATACAAACTTTATCCTGCCTACAAGAAGTGCAGAACAAAGATGGACAGGGACAGAGGTAATGGCCAACCAATGACTGGCCCAATTTGAGATTCATCCTATGGAAAAAATCATTCCCTGACACTATTAATGATACCTTGTTATGCTTGAAGACAGGAACCTAATATAATGGTATTCTGAGAGGCTCTATTCAACAGCAGACTGAAACAGACATTCAGAAGCACCATTAGACCAAGCTCCTGAAGTCTTATGGTAGAGTTGGAAGAAGGATTCAGGAACCATAAGAAGATCAACAGAATCAATTAATCTGGACCCTTGGGGGTTTCTGGAGACTGAACCAAAAAGCAGATATCTGCTGGACCTAGGTACACTACACATATGTAACTGATGTGAAGCTTAGTCATCATGTGGGTCCAGCAACAACTGGAATAAGGACTTAACCTAATTCTGTTACTAGCCTGTGGAAATCGCTCCTCTATCTGTCTGTCTTGTTTAGCTGAGTGGAGAGGATGTACTTAGTCCTGCAGTGTCTTGAGGTGCCAGAATAGTTTTGTACCCAGGGGGTCCTCCTCTGTCTCAGATTGACAAGGAAAGGGTATGGGGGCAGGGAAGTCTGAGTTGGGGACTGGAAAGGGGTCTGCTATGGAGATGTAAAAGTGAATGAATGAATGAATAAATAAATAAGTAAATAAATAAATTAATGGAAAATATCAAACATTTTTAATTTGCATTTTATTAATTACTAAAGATGGTGTACACTTTTTGAGATACTTCTTAAGTACTTCTTATCTTTTCTATTGAGAACTCTGTTTAGATCACTAAGCTTGTTTAAAATGGGTCATTTTAAAAGTTCTTTGGACATTCTGCATATTAATCTTCTCTTAGCTACATGCCCCTTAAAAAGATTCTTTTCCATTTTCTAGGCTTCTTCTTTCCTTGACTGATATTATTCCTTAGTTGTACAGAAGCATTTTAATTATATGAAGTTCTAGTGGTCTATTGTTTGCTTTAATTCCTTGGAAAATGGAGTCTTGTTCACAAAGTTCTTTTCTATCCCTCTAATACTACACTGCCTATGATTTTTTCTAGTGTTAGTGTTTCAGGTTGTGTCTGTAAACTACTTTTTACATATAGATATTGTTCTCCTTTGGTTGTACACAATTGCAAAATAATTTTTTAATTCATTAATCATTTTATTTTTTTACTTTTCAAATGTTATCCCCCTTCCTGGTCTACTCTCAATAAACCTTCTCTACCCCATCACACCCCTATTTGCCTCTACAAGAGTGCTCTTCCATCCACCCATCAACTCACACCCCACCCCTCTAGCATCTCTCTTCTCTGGTACATCAAGCTTTCAGGAGACCAAGCATGCCCCTCCCACTGATGCCAGATGAGGCAGTCCTTTGCTGCATATTGAGTGGGGACTAGAGACCATCCCAGGCATGCTCTTTGCTTGGTGGCTTAGTTTCTGGGGGCTCTGAGTGGTCCAGTTAATTGATATTGTTGTCCTTCCTATGAAGTCACAATGCCCTCAGCTCCTCCAGCCCTTCCTCTAACTCTTCCACTGGGATCCTCAGGCTAAATGCAATGCTTGGTTGTGAGTATCTACATCTTTCTACATCAGGTACTGGCAAAGCCTCTCAGAGGACAGACATACCAGGCTCCTGTCTGCAAGCACATCATAGCATCACCAATAGTGTCTGGGTTTGGTTGCCTGCAGATGGGATGGATCTGTAGGTGAGGTAGTCTCTATATGGTCTTTCATCCAGTTTCTGCTCCATTTTCGTCCTTCAGATAAGAACAATTTGGGGTCCAAAAATTTGAGATGAGTGGATGGCCCCATCCCTTCCCTGACGGTCATGTCTATCTACTGGAGGTTGTCTCTTCAGCTTCTATCACCCTGCTGTTGAGTATGTCAACTTAATTCATCCCCACGTGGGACTTTCTAGTGGTTCCCCAAGTTCTTTCCACTGTTACTATTTTTTAAAGGAAATTAAAATTAAATTTATGAGTTTCCAAAATCCAACGAATGGAACATACTTATTAGGAATAATTGAAGTAGTAGTATAAAATTCCTAAAGCAGTTACTGCAAACTACCCACCAATATGAGTAATTCTTAATAGATTTATGAATTTGAAAACTGACATTCAAAATCCAAGATATTTAGAAAACAAAAAAAGAATTAAGATTTTCTGTATCTGGGAACTGCCTCTTTTTTTATACCAATCCTAGTTTTTTATATGTGTTTTTATTTTTCTAGATCATCAAACCAGAAAGGAACACTAAGAAAAGAAAAGAAAAGAAAAGAAAAGAAAAGAAAAGAAAAGAAAA
>NW_021604562.1:4293196-4374469 GCF_004785775.1 Grammomys surdaster | reverse complement strand
AAGAAAAGAAAAGAAAAGAAAAGAAAAGAAAAGAAAAGAAAAGAAAAGAAAAGAAAAGAAAAGAAAAAGGCTTTAGGAAGGATTAATTAGGGAGAAATCAGAGAAAATAAAAAAGATAGTTTCACAATACAAGCAGAAAGGGGTTATTGGAGTAAGAAAGGAAACCAGAAGAAGGGAATTGAGGGAAGAGGCTTAAAGTAGAGAAATATATGGTAAAAATCAGTTGTTATTTATTATTACATACATGGACACACACACACACACACACACACACACACACAATGTAATGAACCTCTTTCTCTGTGTGCTAAATTCAAAATCTAATAGAAAAAAACTTTTGGCAAATGTTGCTTAGTAAAAAATATATTCTTCACCATAATTATAGATAGTCTTTTAATACTTGGCAGGATAATATGCCAATATTGAGTAGAATTAATATATCGAATTCAGAAGTAGATTTATTTTAAATTTTCAGGGAAAAATTAAAGTGAGTAGAAACATAGAATACAAATTGAATGTCTCTATTCTTATTTACAATTAATTCATTTGATCTGCAACTTGTAGCAAGTTATTTACTCTTTTGTTTAAATTATCTAATTTGAAAAACATTTTTTTTAGTGAGGAGATTTTGAGTCATAAGGTAGACACAGATATGGTAAAAACCAGTTATTATTTATTACTGCATACATGGATACAATGCCATTTTGTGGATTATGCAAGCAGTTAGAGACTCCAGACCCATCTTTGGAAGCTCTCAAATTCTTCAGAATTTAACAGCTAAAATCAGAATGACAGAAGACATACAGGAGAAAGCTACAGATTCCCTCTCAGTTAAGTGATTAATACTGACAATATTAAACTGTAATCATATTGGGTTTGTTCACATAAATGAATTAATGTAAATAAAGTTCCTTAGACAATATCTGGAATATGACAGTATAGCTACATTATTATTGTCTATTATCATCAAACAAAACTTCCATGTTTATGAATATAATAGGAGCAGAATAGGTTTATCCTCACACTTCTAAATATTAGATTAAAAAATACTTGAGTAAAGTAAAAATTTCCCTTACTATTAAAGTTGTGGTTTTATCAAATAGTAGAAACGTCTTCATTCAAATCAGAACAAGAAATAAAACAGTTTTCTGAAAATTTTATTTTTAACACTACTATATAATATTAATAAAAATGAAGAAAATAATTACTAAGAAAGTATGAAGTTTTCATTGTTTTGTTTATAAACTACAGCACATTTATTACAAATGATATTTGATGAGAATTTAAAAATATACCAAAATCATGAGGTACTAGATGAATCAAAGTAAAAAGTTATAGATAAGGAAAAGCAAGGAAACATTAAACATAAATAAAAATAAAATTTAAGTGAATCAGTAAGAGATTTTGTGTGTGGATATGAAAGTTCAGAAATGCATAATTTTCATTTTCTTAGAAGTTAAATTGCAAATCTAACATCATCACAATGGAAAATTCAGTGATATAGTAACCTGGGGTAAAAGTAAACATCTTAAGTAAAAATGAAAAATAAAACATAGAGAAGGTGCGTATGTAGCAGAGGATGGCCTCATTGGGCATCAATGGGAGGAGAGGCCCTTGATCTTGTGAAGGCTCAATGCCCCAGTGTAGTGGAATGTGAACACTGGAGGCAGGATTGGGTGGGAGGGGAATACCCTCATAGAAGAAGGAGTATGAGGCATGGAATAGGGGGTTTGCAGAGGGCAAACAGGGAAAGGGGATAACATTTGAAATGTAAATAAAGAAAATATCCAATAAAACAAAGAAAAAATTACAGCATTTTTCTTAATTCTCTATTTCTTTATGGACTGAAAGCCACCAAATAGGAAGCATTCATGTTCTGAATGATATACTGCTTAGTGGAAGAAACTGACAGTTTAATATTCAACTCTGTGTCATGATTCACATACTAAATGATTATCAAAACTATAACAGAAAAACGTACATGCAATGTGTGAGATATACATATATATATATATACATATACATATATATGCATACATACATACATTTATAGATGAGACAATGAATATTACCTCAATACCATAGGATATACAGACAGAAATTGTTAAGTTGAAGAACAATGAGTGATACTGACAAAATTAATTTTCTTATAACTGATACTGATGATTCTGGACTATCAGTTAGGATGATGGTTTCAAAGGACAAACATATATCATGTGATAATATTTTCATAAACAACTATATAATTTTAAAGTTTTTTAATAGTTTTCTATTTATTAGTTCTCTATTTTAGGTGCTGTATATTATTATGTAAAATTATTCTTGGAATATTCATGTATGAGTTGCTCTGTAGATACATAGTGCATATTTTTTTACCTATATCTTACTAGGATATTACATGCGTAATGTAAAGGATCCTACCTACTCAAGGGACTGAGAATGAGAGACTACTTGCTTAGTCATAAATAGAATGCCTATATTAACTTTCCCATAGCTGTGGGGACATTATAGAATAGAGGACAGAAAGATTGCAAGATCATGAAAAGGTGAAAGAGAGCTCTAAAATGTGGTTTTCTGAAGGTAGCATGGCTTTTGTAATCATAAACACATAGCAGCTTTTGCTACCTGCACAAGACTTACACATATTAAAAATGAAAAGTAGAAAGGGAATAGCTGGTATTATGAGGAGTGAGAGAATGCTAAAAGGGTGATGCAGAGTGAATAAGAGGGCAATATATTGTGTATATAAGAGATTGTCAAAATAAAAATAAGCAAATGAGATTTGAAGTTTTGGTGACATAATATAGTATAAAAATATATTCCTATATGAATGATGATACAAATAATGCTTTATAGAATAATTTCACTTTGAGAATGATATTTTATGAATTACTGATTGATATGCTTTACTTAAAATATTAAAAATTATTTTAAAAGATAAAAGATAATGCTCATAATATTCTTGGGAAAAAATATAGTGAACCATTTATCTAGAAGCTATGGGATATTTTTCAAATATTTTAATTAAAATTCTTAATTGTGTTTTTCATGTATCACACAGCAATACAAACCAATTCCTCATATATGTGAATATACTGTGTACCATATCGTTTTTCAATGATGCAATTCATCTACACTTGATTTCAAAATTTGGATAAAGACTTTTTCTTGAAATTATATCTGTATTAAATTTGTTTATCATCAATATGCTGTATTGTGTACAGTTAAGAATCTGATAAACTTATTTCTAGGTTTCCTTTCTTTTTACTACTTTTTCTATTATTTTGGAGGAAATATAATTACATCATTTTTCCTTCCTCTATGTTTATATGAAACCTGATGTATGAACCTCCTAGTTCTCTTTCAAATTCATGGCTTATTTTTTAAATTGTTGTTCCAAACATATATGTATACATACATATATACACATATATATTCTTGAATATAACTTGTTTAATCTGCATAATATCAGTTGTATAATTTTTAAATTATTAGTAATATCCTACTCTTTGTTTCTATTTTGTTGATTTCAGTCCTGAGTTTGACTATTTCCTGTCATCTACTCCTAATGGATGGATTTGCTTCTTTTTGTTCTAAAGCTTTCATGTATGCTGTTAAGTTGCTAGTGTAGGATCTCTCTAATTTCTATACCAGGGCACTGAGTGCTATAATTTTCCTCTCAACACTGATTTCATTGTGTCCCATAAGTTTGGGTATGCTGTCATCATTTTCATTGAATTCCAGGAAGTCTTGAATTTCTTTCTTTTTTAATTCCCTGACCAATTTATCACTGAGTAGAGAGTTGTTCAGTTTCCATGGGTATGTGGTTTTTCTCTTGTTTGTGTTGTTATTGAAGTCTAGCCTTTGTCCCTGTTGATCTGCTAGGATGCATGAGATTATTTCAATCTTCCAGTATCAATCAGTTGAGACTTGTTTGTGACTGATTATGTGGTCAATGTTGGAGGTGAGGTGCTGAGAAGAAGATATATATATTTAGAGTAAAATATTCTATATAAATCTGTAAATCCATTTGGTTCATAACCTTTATTAGTTTCACTGTGTCACTGTTTAGCTTCTTTTTTCCAATAACCTGTCCATTAATTAGAGAGGGATGTTTAAGTCTCCCACTATTATTGTGTGGGTTTTAATGTGTGCTTTGAGCTTTAGTAAAGTTTCTTTTATGAATGTGGGTACCATTGCATTTGGGGCATTGATGTTCAGAACTGAGACTTTCTCTTGGTGGATTTTTCTTTTAAAAATATGAAATGTCCTTCCCTATCTCAGTTGATAACTTTTGGTACATAGTCTATTTTATTGGATATTAGGATGACAACGCCTGCTTGTTTCTTGGGACCATTTGTTTGGAAGAATTTTTCCAGTCTCTTACTCTGAGGTAGTGTCAGTATTTATTGTCAACAAATAGAACAAGGGCTGGTTCTTTGACAAAATCAACAAGGTAAATAAACACCTAGAAAAAACTAACTAAAGGACACAGAGAAAAACCAAATCCAAGAACACGTCAAAATCATCATGTACCACAATCAAGTAGGCTTTATCCTAGGGATGCAAGGTTGGTTCAATACACAAAAATCCAATAACATAATCTATTATATAAACAATCTCAAAGAAAATAATCACATGACAATCTCATTAGATGCTGAAAAAGCATTTGAGAAAATACAAACTTTATGTTAAATGTATTGGAGAGATCATGAATTCAAGGCCCATAAATAAACATAATAAAAACAATAAACAGCAAACCAACAGCCAATATCAAAATAATGAAGAGCTACTTTGAAGCAATCCCACATAAATCAGTTGCAAGGCAAGGCTTCCCACTGTCTCCATATCTATTCAATTTAGTCCTCAATTTCTTGCTTGAGCAATAAGACAACAAAAAGAGATCAAGGGGATACAGATTGGCAAAGAAAAAGTCAATGTTTCACTATTTGCAGATGATATGATAGTATACATAAGCAACCCCAAATATTCTGTCAGATAACTTCTATAGCTGATAAACAACTTCATCAAAGTGGCTGGATATCAAATTAACTCAAACAAATCAGTACCCTTCATTTATACAAATGATAAATGGGCTGAGAAAGAAAATAGAAAAACAACACCCTTAGCAATAGTCACAAATAATATAAAATATTTTGGGGTAACTCTTGCTAAACAAGGGAAAGATCTGTATGAAAAGCACTTCAAGTCTCTCAAGAAAGAAATCAAAGAAGACCTCAGAAAATGGAAAGATCTCCCATGTTCATGGATTCTTAGAATTGACATAGTAAAAATGCCCATTCTACCAAAAGCAATCTACAGATTCAATGCAATCCCCATCAAAATTCCATCATAACTCTTCAAAGACATGGAAAGAGCAATAGTGATAAAAATTGCATGGTATTGGTATAGAGACAGACAGGTTACTCAATGGAATAAAACTGAGGATCCAGAAATAAAACCACAGATTTATGGATACTTCATATTTGATAAAGAAGCCAAAAGTATGAAATGAAAAAAAATCTCTAATAAATGGTACTGGTTTAATGGGTAGTTACTATGTGGAAAAATGAAAATAGATCCATATTTGAGACATTGCACAAAGCCCAAGTCCAAGTGGAACAAAGACTTCAACATAAAACCAGATACACTGACTCTAATTGAAGAGAAAGTAGGAAATAGCCTCAAAATCATTGACATGGGGAGAAATTTCCTAAAGAGAGCTCCAGTGGCTCAGGCTCTAAGATCAAGAATTGATAAATGGGACCTCATGAATCTGAAAAGCTTCTCTAAGGCAAAGGATATAGATAATAGGACAAATTGGCAACCTATAGATTGGTAAAAAATCTTCACTACCCCCACATCTGATAGAGGGCTAATATCTAAAATATACAAATAATTCAAGAAGCTAAACTCCAAAACACTAAACAACCCAATAAAAAAATGATTTAGAGAACTAAACAAAGAATTCACAACAGAGGAATCGCTAATGGCCTAGAAGCACTTAAGGAAATGTTCCAAGGCCTTAGTGATCAGGGAAATGCAAATTAAAATGACCCTGAGATTCTACTTTACACCAATCAAGATGGGTAAGATCAAAAACTCGAAGTGACAGCATGTGCTGGCAAGGATGTAAAGACGAACATTCTTCCATTGCTGGTAGGATTGCAGACTCTTACAATCACTCTGGAAATCAATCTGATGATTCCTCAGAAAATCAGAAATTCATTTACCTGAAGACCCAGCTATACTACTCTTGGGTATATACCCAAAAGATGTCCCATCATGCCTCAAGGGCATGTGCTCCACTATGTTTATAGCAGCCTTATTTGTGATAGCCAGAAGCCGGAAACAACCTAGATGTCCCACAATGAATGAATGAACACAAAAAATGTGGTTCATTTACAGAATAGAATACTACAGAGCTGTTAAGAACTAGGACATCATGAGTTCTGCAGGCAAATGGATGAAACTAGATAATATCATTCTTATTGAAGTAACTTAAGTCCAAAAGGCATGCATGGTATATTCTCACTAATAAGTGGATATTAGCCAAAACAGTAGAGAATACACAGGATAAAATCCACAGAACTCAGGAGCAACGAAATACTCAAGGGAGCAAATATGGAGACAAAGTGAGGGACAGAAACTGAAGGAGGGACCGTCTCAAGACCACTCCACCTGAGTATCTATCCCATGTGCAGTCACCAAAGGTAGATGCTGATGTGGAAGTCAGGAAGTGCATGCTGATAAGAGCTAGATATGGATGTCTCCTCAGAGGTCTTCAAGAGTCTGACATATTCAGAGGCAGATGCTCACAACTAGCCATTGAACTGATCATCGGGTTCTCAATGGAGGAGTTAGAGTGAAGACTGAAGGAGTTGAAAGGATTTGTGGCACCATGAGGAGAGCAACAATACCAACCAACCACAGCTCCCAGGGTCTAAACCAGCCTGGGAGCACTTAGGGAGGGATCCATGGCTTCTGCTGTATATGTAAGAGTGGAGGGCCCTGCTGGGCATAGGTGGAAGAAGAGAACCTTGACCTCATGAAGGCTGGACACCCCAGGGTGGGGGAATTTTGAGAGTGGGGAGGTGGGAGTGGGGGAATAGATAGAGGTTACATCCACAGAGAAGAAGGAGGAGGGGTGAGGGGATTGGGGGTTCCTGGGTGGGTGGGGGATGGGGTAAGGGGACAACATAGGAAATGTAAATAAAACATTCAATAAAAAAAAATTTAAAAAAAAATCCACAGAACTCAATGAGGTTTACAAGCTGAAGTATCAAAATGAGGATCCTATAATTCCCATTTGGGAAGGAGAAGAAAACAATCATGAGGGGCAGCAGGAAGGAGGGATCTGGCTGGAAGAGTGTGAGGGGAAGGTATTGCAGGGACAGGGAACAGGAGAGGACCAGCAAAATGAATGGAAATATTAAACCTTCGGGGGTGTGAGGTGGGGTCACTGTACCAGAAACCTAGATGATGAGAGACTCTCAGAACTCAAAGGGAAGGACCTTAGATGAAATGTCCAACAGTGGGAAAAGGGAATTTGTACCCTCCATCTCCAGTTGAAAGGCAGGGCATTAAGTGGAGGGATGGTGTTATCCAGAATTATTCCTGTCTAAAAGAACTGCAGGGACAAAAATGAAAAAGACTGAGGGAAAGGAGGTCTAGTGACTAGCCCATCTTGGGATCCAGTTCAAGGGCAGGCTCCAAGGCCTGACACTATTACTGGTGCTATAAGGTGCTTAGAGACTGGATTGCTGTCCTCTGAGAGAGTCCCAAAAAGCAGGTGACTGAGACAGATGCAGATACCTATACTCAAAGAATGTACTGAAGCTAGGGACTCCTGTGATTTAATTAGGGAAAGGCTGGAAGAAGCAGAAGAGGAGGGCCCCACAGAAAGACCAGTAGTCTCAACTAACCCAGAGCCCTGAGATCATTCAGACACTGAGCCTGCAACAAGGCAACATACACTATCAGTTCTTGCCCTGGACACTTATATAGCAGAGAACTGCCTAGTCTGGCCTCATTGAGAGAAGACATGCCTAACCCTTGAAAGACTTAAGGGTCAGGGAGGCCTTGCCAGATGGTGGTGGGTGACAATCTCTTGGAGACAGGGTGGAGGAAGAATGAAATGAATTAATTGTAGGAAGGCAGACCAGGAGTGAACAACTGGAGTGTAAAAAGATTAAGGATAAATATGAAAAAAATGAAAATAAAATAACAAAATAAAGATGATTTATCATGAAAACAATGTAATAATGAAAAAAGGGATATTAACATGAGGGGCATGGGAGGAGTTTGAAGAGCAGTTGATGGGAGTGGCTAGAGGGAGGACTGGGAGGGGAAAGTAATCTAATCTAGTTTAATACAAATTAAAGAAATTTAATTTTAAAAATATCAGTAATATATATTATTTCAGAGCTTAACAGAATGATTAATTCATGATATCAGTCATTATATTAAAAAGTTAATGTATCAGAACTTGTTTAACTTACAGAATGAAGTAATAAGGCATGATCTGATTAAAACTACCAATACTATAAAATCTTTTTAAAAAAATTGACAAATAATATACATGTGTTTTCAAAACAAGTTTATTTAAGTAAGTATGAGAATTATGATTTTGAAACATAAAAGATTGATAGACCATTAACATACTATATTCCTCTTAAGGTTTTCCTGAAGGTAATCAATCCCCATTAATGTTTTAATGTAATGTACTGAAAGGAGATAAAACCAGAAAATTGTTGACTTTCTGCTGCTTAATATCTATATTCAAACATGATTGGCTTCATCAATATATAATTGTAGTAATAAAAAATGACCCCTTTTGGCAGACAGTAAATTTTTTAATTTGAGATAATTCATCTTCTCTAAGGGTGGATAATTTTAATTCACAAAGAATGAAAAACATTTTCTTCATGGACAGAGTACTCATTCTTCCCCTTCCCTCTGGTGCCTTATTTCTAACCCATCTAGCACTTAACAATAAATCAGCTGTCTGAATTTGTGTACATTTGACCTATAATTATGTTGCTAATGATAAAATATGAATTGCATCTATACCACAAAATTGTCTTGCTTTGCCTTAAAGATGCCTGAGCAGTTGGATGAAAAAAAACATTGTTTAGTGATGTACAACATTTACTAGAGGGTATGTTTAAATGCCAAATTGGTTGTGACTCAAAAGGATATTCGAGCATGCATTTATAACGTAGTCTCATAGCACCACAGCTGAGAACAAAATTCTCCATTTGGAAACATTTCCAATGTGAAGAAATAAAATTAGCATACTTATTTTCAAAGATTCTGGTCTTTAATATACCTTTACATTGAGAGGCATGAAGACACATCTGTTGTCTCATTATTTAGGAGACGGAGGCAAGAGGATAGACATGAACATCAAGCCAGCTGTATTATATAGCAAAAAATAGAATAGAATAAAATGTCTTTCCCTCAAAAATGTCTAGATTACAAAAAAATCATTAAATCTATCTATCTATCTATCTATCTATCTATCTATCTCATATATATATATATATATATATATATATATATATACAGAATTATGTGCATTATATAGTTTTTATATTTTTTATTTAAATATGTATTAGTATGATTCCTTGTGGCTTTTCAGACATCCTTACTGTAAATTTACCCGCAAACATTTTTCTGTATTTACTTCTCCCCCCTAAAGCTCAAGGAAGATTGTAGAAGAATAGTTTAAAAGACCGCAAACCAGATCATCTGTTGGATTGTGTCTTGTAGTACTATCTGAAGCTACTCCCTTAAAGTCTCATCATAGTGACTACACAAGCATGTTCAGAACAAGAACAAAAACAAAAACATGCTAGTGAGGTTAGGGAAGGAACTATAATGTCAACTAGAGAATGCTGAGGGCAGGAGAGTCTTCCCCAGTGACAGGGGTACACCAACTGGTTATCCAGTCCAAAATGATAAGTCCAGAAAATATACATGCGAGTAACCTTGTAAAGACTGAGCAGGTTTTATTAGGAGTGTGTGTATGTATGTATGTATGTATATATATATATGTATATATGTATATATATATATATATATATATGTATATGTATATGTATATGTATATGTATATACATATGTATGTATGTATGCATATCTGTATGTATGTATGTATCTCTATCTATATAATATTTAATGAAGAAAAGAGGTCATGAATTTGGAAGAGAGCAAAGAGGGATATATGGAACAATTTGAAAGAAGGAATCAGAATGGATTAATGTTATTAATGATATTGTTAATTTAAAAATAATAGATGTAATAAAATAAGATACAATCTCACCTTTTAACCTGCAATTATTTGAAACTACAAATAATTGACAATTCTGTTTAGTTAGCTGAGAAGATTTAAATAATTTCTGATAAGAAGTGCTGAGAAACCAAATTTTATGCAAAATTAAATTTTGTAGAAAATTTTGGTTGTTTCTAATTCTTTTAGAAGTAATCTCAGGTAGGAATCTAAATTTTAGGCTAGAACAAGGAAGTGGGATTCAGACATGAAAATGACCTTGGCTAGGACAGTGAAGTAGGCTCAGATACTTTAGTCATCCTAATAAGCCCTTAGAAATAATGATCATGGAAGTGTTCACATAACTGGGTTTAATGCCTTGCCTTTTTACCCTGATAAAATTTTATTGAATATATACATGAAATAATTTTAGATATTTTTCTTAATTGTTTCATTTTTTGTTTTAAAATAGTTTATAAATATATCATTTTTAGTTATACTATAAATAGTTATATCCTTAACATATGTTCTACTTTTAAATAGCATTTATATTTACTTTTGTATATGAACCATAAAGAAATATTTATCGGCCTCCTTTTACCCTGTTTACAAATGTATATTAGAACATTTGATTTCATAATAACTTGATATAATTATCCTCCTTTTATAATGAAAAAGTGAAATTCAGAGTCAAAAAACTAATCCAAAGTTATGTGATAAATGATGGATTGGGAAGACTAATAACAGACTATCACTCAAGCTTTTTGAATCCCATATCATTTTTGTTTAATCATGCAACCATCAGTGGATCAAAAGTGTTTATGGTCTAAATGTACTTGATTTCTAGCTTAAACATATACTATCAATCGGTAAAGAAATCTAAAGAATCTAAAGAAAAAGACTGTTTAAGAAGGATATGTTTAAATCTGCTTCATTACAATTTCTTCCATTAGTCTGTAGTCCAGTAGTTGTCGACCCTTTCATTCATGACACATATCCTGCATATCAAATACTTACATTAAAATTCATAACAGTTGCAAGAACACTGTTATGAAACAGCAGCAAAATAATTTTGTGGTTGAGGGTCACCACAGCAAGAGGAACTGTATTAAAGGTTCACAGTATTACGGAGGTTGAGAAGCACTGCTCTAGTCATTTAAGTTTCTCCTATTGTATCCTGTGTCTTATTTGAAGTCTAGTATTTAACTAGTATTTAACTGTATGTCATATTAGTGCTATATCAGTCTTGTGGATAAACAAACATTATGCTTTTACTTCTTATGTATGTGACAATCAGTGATGAATTCAAACCTCTTTCTGAAATTTGATGACTTCAGAGTCAATTACTTAAATATGGTCTACATTGGTTTTTCTCCTGAAATGCATGTGCAGCATAGAGGAAATGAGAAATTTGAAATTTAAAATGTTTGACTCCTTTACAGACATGTGGATTACTTTCTGTTTTTGTTTGATTTGTATGTTTATTTGTTTGTTTTCTAAAATTTGTAGAGAAGATATCCAATATCACATACTGGACAGGAATTCACTATGTAGGTAAGGATGAGCTTGAATTTCTGAATTTCCAAATTCTTGAATTTCCTATATCATCCTCCTAAATTTTGGGATTAGACAAAAATTTTGGGATTTAGGACAAATTAATTTACCTAGTGCTAGAGTTTGAACACAGAGTTTTATAAATGTTTAGTAAGGACTCTACTAGCTTAGTTATAACCCCTCACAATTTCCTATTTGAGGTGCATTTTATTAGTTTGAGGTATTTTGTGGTAGTATTTTATTAGTTTCAGATTGGCCTTGTACTCAAGATGTAGTTGAAGATGGGCTTGAATGTTCAATCTTTTATGTCTTCTACTCATGTGCTTGGCATACAGGAGTTCACTGATTCTGTCTTTTTCCTCCCCTGCTTCTATTCTTGATTTCCATGTGTATTCTCACCCTTGCATACTTCTACGTGTGTTTTTTCATATTTTTTAGTTTTTTTTGTCACTACTAACAAGAGGCAATTTTTTGCTTTTTTTTTTAACCAGGTATGTCCTATGTATAAGCCCATATTAAGGCAACCATAATCTGATGCATCTTAATGTATTCCATCTTGGTACTTCCATGTTTCATGTTGATGGTGGCAGGAGGATACATTTCCAGTCAGCATTGCTTATATGCAGTGTTTAAGGCCAGCTGGTACTACCTAAAATCCTGATTCAAAATATTAATATAACATAAAAGAGACAAGGGAGCTAGGTCATTATTAAAGTGGTTGGTATATAATCATGAGAATCTGAGTTACCTTATCATTTATGTATGCATATTGTATCTAATATATTTTAAATTACAGTTATTTGGAAGGATAATGTAAAATTTTACAGAATTTTTCTTCATTGTTCATTTTGATTTAAGCATCTAAACCAAAAATACACATACAAATTTATACTCTACATAGTCTGTGATAGAATTTAATTGCATTATCTAATGTTTGGTTTGTTATTTTGATATTACGTGTGTTTGTGATATGTGTGAGTGTGTGTGTGTGCTTGTCCTGAGGGACAGGACAAACAGGACATATGTGCCTCTACATGTCGTATATGTGAGATCAGTGGGAGAACAGCTTAAGTGTAGTCAGTTCTTTCCTTAATATGAGATCTGTGATTGAGTTGATTTGACAGGCTTGTGCAGTAATCACCTTTAACCACTAACCATCTCATAAGCCTACATTTAAATATATTCTGAATAAGGAGACACTGAGACGACTCAGCTAGTAAAAGTCCTTGACATGGAACCTGGGTAACTGACTTGGATCTCTGTAATACACAAGCTATCAAAATAAACCTGATTCTTGCAAATTGTTTTACTATTTCCATACATGTGCATGATATATCCATGACACACATAGCTACACACACCCAAGCAAAGACATACACACACACACACACACACACACACACAAACCCAGAGGTAGAGAGCTTTTTTCAATCCTGATTGAGACATATATTGACTTCCCAATGACAACCATCATTTAGGATTCTAGTTTACAGTATTTTCAATTTTACATTTGATAGATAAAATGCTTAGTGCTTCTGTGTGGCGCATATATATATATATATATATATATATATATATATATATATATATATATTCATAAGAGGGATAGTCTAATTCAAAGTTATCTTTTGATCACACATTGGTTTTCCTTTATGACCTCTTTTATGACAGTAAACTAAAGAAATGAAAATAACCTCATGTATGATAAATATTCAAAATGCTTATAAATTTCATATTTATTTCAAACAAAAACAAGGGAGTCTCAAGTTAATGAAGGTGTGGTGATTTGAATGAGAATATCTCCCTCATGCTCATCTTTTTGATCCTATGGTTCTTAGTTGATGGTACTGTTTAGAGAGGTTTAGCTTTGTTGGAGGAAGTTTGCCACTGAAGGTGGGCTTTGAGAGCAAAATACATTTTTAGTTTGGTCTCTGCTTTGTGCATATAGTACACCATGTTCTTAGTGTCCTGCTCCAGTCATCCT
Organism: Grammomys surdaster; assembly: GCF_004785775.1. Taxonomy (NCBI): domain Eukaryota; kingdom Metazoa; phylum Chordata; class Mammalia; order Rodentia; family Muridae; genus Grammomys; species Grammomys surdaster. Next base: position 4,360,658 of record NW_021604562.1, on the reverse strand, counting down.
GCATGCTACCTGTTGCCACACCTCTGTGACACAATGGTCTCATATCTCTGGAACCATAAGTTAAAAAATTCTATTTTATAAGTTGCCATGGTTGTATTGTTTTATTCCAAAAGTAGAAAAATAACTATTAAAGAATTTTGTAACAGAAATTAGACTACTGTTGAGAAGAAATTGATCATGTTGTTTTGTCCCATGGCAAGAATATGGAAGACTTTGAAATTTTAGAATGCAAAAGCATATAAACTCTCTAAGCAGAGCTTAAACAGGCACATATAGATCAATGTGAACTATGGAAGTTCAGCTTAAGACATTACAGAGGAGACTAATATCAGCAACTGGGCTAGATACTCTTATAATGCTACTTTGGAAAAGAATGTGGCGCTTCTTACTCTTATACTAAAAAGTTGTCCGAGGACAAATTGAAAAGTAATGGGGTCTTTTCTTTACTGGAGGAGGTTTCAAGATTGTTTATTATTAAAATTTTTTTCTTCATTAATTTATTCATTTACTTTACATCCCAAATATTTTAATCTACTACAACACTAAAAGTACTAAGAAACAATATGTTAGAAACATATTTGTATAAGTCATCAATGTGAAAGGCCCCAGAACCAGCACATTGAATACGAATGCCCCAAACCAAGAAGGCACACCCTTTCAACATATTTTCTTCTCTCTGCATATCCACTTAAGAAATTGCCTTGGGAATCAGAGATGGGTTAGAGGTTAAAAGCATATGCTGTTCCTATGGAGGACACAAGGTCTATTCCTAGCATTAATTTTAGGCAGCTTACAATTATCTGTAACTCCAGGTCTAGAATATCTAATTCTTTCCTCTGACATCTGAAAACAACTATACTCGTGCATACACACATACACCCACAAACAAACAAAGGAGAGAGACAGAGAGAGATTATAAATCTCTCAGAGTGATCATCTCCTTTATATCACTTGAAAACACATGTGTCCTTCATTAATAAAGTCTACTATGTGTGAATGGACATGGTAAAAATGGATGGTGGGGTAGATAATGTATTTTTTTCTCTAAAAATAGCATGTGTGGGATGAAGTTGTAAGGAGACGATAGGAGCACCTCTATGGGTTTGGTGTGGGCAAAAAAATATGCAACTGAAGGTCACCTACCTACTCCAAAAGACTTGCTTTGTTCTTCAGTTTCATCACTGACATCTGTGGAAAAAATTTCCCCAAGTACTTTGCAAAGGAATAAAGGACAATGGAAAAATTTACATGTGAGTGTTATTCTCTGCAATAGCCTTAATTTGGTGGAACAATTGAGAAAAATGAAGAGCAAGAAGTGGTAGCTTATTTTCAATAGTTGGTGAAGAGGAAAGAAAAGGGATCACAAACTAGTCTTTACTGAAGTGCAATTCCTAGAATAATAAAAAAAAATGATGTAAAACTATAAGCTTTGAAAAGTACTTCAAATATGTTCCAGCAAATACCATTCCTTATTCGTTAAAAGCAAACAAGTCCATTGGTTTAGTCTCTTAGGATTTGATAAGCTATTTTTTATTTTGCTTTTGTGTTTGAAAATAAAAATTTATTGAAATAAAAAAAGAAAGAAAAAAAGAACATTGGAATCCATGCAAATAATTGGACAGTAACCAGAAAGAGGGTACACAGAGTGAGAACACAATGTTTGAGTCAGTAAATACACCAAAGCATTAATAAAAACCCAGTGCAGGAAATATCGATAATCAGGAACTACTCCACATCTGACCTACTTGAACTGCTGAAGACTTTTAAAGAAGAAATGAAAGGACCCCCTCAGAGCCTTGTTTGACTAGTGTGGAATACACTGAGCAGAAGAGATTACTTTGAATGCTATAGAGACAGAGAAACTGGATAATGTAACCATTCATTCCTTTCTTGAGACAAGGCTATATGTGGGATATCATTCCCTGATTGACTGACTCATACATGGTCCTGGAGATACTTCATTATTGCTTATTGAGGTTCCCATGAACAATAGGACTGGAAGACATTTGCAGAAGGATAGGACTTGCAGAGAAGAAAGGTTTGTGAGAAGTAGTATTATATTTATAGGCAATTTGAAAGAAATTAATTTAACAGGGTCTCAGCACTAGTTAGGAACTTCAATGGCTTTCCTGGGGTGCTATTTAGGATGTGATCTTTATGATATATGCAAACTTGAATGATTTGAGTAAGCATTTAAAATGAGTTCTCTGGGTATTTATATTTTCAGGATAAGATTAAAAAAAATAGAAAGAAGACAATGGGGCTTTATGCATAAGTGTATATAGCAATAGTCGTGTTTAGCCAGAGTTGCTAAGGAAAACATCCATGTATTTTTCTTTCAGAAGCCTAGGAAGAAATGATAAAGAAAAAATATTATGCTATCTGTGAATGGTAATAACTATTTGATGTGATTAATGGATTTGATTAAATATTTAATATTTTCAAAATCATGTATCATAATTTTTTTAAAAAAAATGGTGATTAAAATAATGAGTACTAGAAAGAACTCCAAAAACTTTGTCACAGAAGAAAATGGGAGACACATTTATTATAATATAGGTTCTGGGTACTTGTAAAATCATGTTCTGAACAATTGTTACTTTACTACACAGCTGGTAGTAAACCAGCATTGTTACTAATATGTAAATAACACCAGCTTCTGAGTTCTTCCCCTTTACTCTATTTTACAGGGATACACTGTCCAAAATTATTTTAACCATTTAGTATCTAAATTACTGTCAAATAGTTATAAAAAAAATGATCTTATAGATGATGACATCTGGACAGCGTCTCTGCTCCACTGTGTAAGGTCCATTTACACCTAAGTACAGCACTCGTCATTGTGGCTCATTTCCTCAAAGAAATCCTGTTTGATTAAAAAAAAAAAGCAAATACATCGTTCATTTTTTCATGTAGAACATTTCACCATCTGTTTTGTTAAGTCCAAGTGCTTTTCTTTCCTTTCCTCTTCAAATTTTTAAAACTTTGCTTCCTTTGACATTATAAAAGCAACTTCCCTATATTCATAAAATCAATATCCTGGTAATTATCAGACTTAACATTTGTTTATATAAACATATATATATTCACATCTATTAAGTTGTCTTCAATTATTAATTGCAATTATCTGGCAGGAATGAATATAAAATAGTTATTTTGTACTTTTTCTGATTTTAATTTACACCCATTTTGCTAGTGGCAGGCCTAAAGGATGCTAAAATTTATGTTAACTTTCTTAAGAACCAGTGTATTTTGGGTTGAGGAGGGTTTACTCTGTACTCCTCTCCTGACAAAAATATTAACATGCATTTTATTTGATCTAGTTCCTCTCTAAATCTGTAAATTACTTTAGTTGAAAAATAATGTTATTACATTCTCAGCTTTCTGAGATATCCCTTTACAAACAAATGTCAGTATAGACTTTATAATTTGAAAATTTGTTATAAAAACATTCATAAATGCTGATGGTAGCACAGTGAAACTAGAGATGCCTGAATAATAAAAGTAACTTTAGAGCATAGAGGTCAGTCCCCCCACACCACTCTCTTTCTTAGTTAGAGTCTCGTTCTGTGATAAATCATCATGACTAATAGCAATTTAAGGAGAAAAGGTGTTGATTTTTCTTACACTTTCATATTATATCCATCTTCCAGGGAACTGGGAGCAGGAACTCAAGATGAGAACCTGGAGACAGGAACTGAAGCAGAAATTATAGATGAGTGTTGCTTAATGGTTTGCATTTCATGATTTGATTGGCCTGCTTTCTTTTAGTACCTGGAGCCATCACGTCAGGGGTAGCACTTCCTATAGTGACCTGTGCTTCTCCACATCTACCACCAATCAAGAAAATGAACCAAAGGTTTTCCTTCCAGGCAAGTCTGATGAATTTCCTCAATTGTTTTATCCTCTTTCAAAATGATGCTAATATGTGTTAAATTGACTTAAAGTCTACCCAGTATGCACATACTCTCTCCGTTTTTGTATGCATGCTAGGTAAGTATTCTGCCATTGAATTATATCCCCAATTAATCATTAAACTACATATATGTGGAGAGCCTCATGGTGCTGCGCCTTAAAGATGGCGCTGGTTTCCACCTTCACCTGGCCTGATGGTGGGTACTCTCTCTGCATTATTTGGTTTGGGCTGATGACCTGGCTTGGCTTCTGCATATGTGTGCCTATCGGTATTTGCCATGTGGCATTCCTGGGGTCAGCCGCCCATGAAGTATTTAGCCTGTGGGCAGGGGCTCCCCAGGGTCAGAAGATTGTTAAAAGGGTCCTGAATAAACTGTAGAAGAAGAGCTCATGTCTTCCTTGTGGGATGAGGGTGAACTTGTCAAGTGGTGGTCCATGCAGGGACTTTCCAAAGAGACTCAGAACTTCTACAGTCAGGGAAGTGCACTGGTAAGTTCTCGAGGTAATTTGGGACAATTAAAGTCCTCGTAAGGAGGCCATTTTGCTCTTCTCTGCAGACAAAGAGAGAGCAGAAAAGTTCGTGGTTTAGGGAACCAAAAGTGAAAGCTGGCGGAATACGTCCGCAGGCAAACTGAAAGGGGAAGTTGGGGGAATCTGTCCGCAGGCCAGTTGAAAGCGGAAAGGCATGGCAGGTCGAAAGTATACTTTTGGATGGAATTTAGTTATGGGCGCTTCTCAGTCACACCCAATTTTTTTGGCTCTTCAAGAGCTGCTTTTGCCGGGCGGTGGTGGCTCACACCTTTAATCCCAGCACTTGGGAGGCAGAGGCAGGTGGATTTCTGAGTTCGAGGCTAGCCTGGTCTACAGCATGAGTTCCAGGACAGCCAGGGATATACAGAGAAACCTTGTCTCGAAAAACAAAAACAAAAACAAAAACAAAAAAAAAGAGTTGCTTTTATCAAAAAAATAAAAGGTGAATAAATCCACTTTGATGAGGTTTTTGAATGAATGTGACACCGGTGGCTCCGCGGTTCACAGTGACAGGTAATCTCACAGTGCCCTGCTGGGACAAGCTTGGCAGGGATCTAAATTTTGCATATGAACAGGGTACCTTGAAGAAAGGAGTAAGACTGATTTGGAAGCTAGTGAGAGGCTGTTTAGAGGATGAAAAATGTAGCAAAGACATAGAAGAGGGACAAACGGCTTTAGAAATGTTGCAAGAGCAGAGATAGGAGAGGGCTGCAAGTGAGAAGGGAGGGGAGAAAAGAGAGCCATTATACCCTAATCTTAAGGATTTTGAGAACTCAGAGTACATGGACTCAGAAAGAGAGTTACATGCCCTAGTAAAACAGCTCGAGAGAACAACTGTGAGGAAGAGGGAAAATAAAAAAGAGAAGGAGAAACCCCCGTTGGCAGCAAACGGCAGATCGGAGGCCGTCATTAACACATTCTCAGTTCCTCCAGCTTATTTTGAAGCCACACAGGCTACTCCACCTACTCAGCCAGCCCCTCCCCTGCCTTATCTTGAAGCTGCACCAATTACCCAGCTTGCTCCACCCTCTGGTGCAGGGAGATCATTTTGCCCAGGGATATGGACTCAGGTCTGGACTGAGTTGCAGTTTGCCTACCCTGTTTATCAAGATCCACAGGGGAATAGATATGAAGAATCACTCGACTTTAAAATAGTAAAATCTCTTGCTGAGTCGGTTAGCACTTACGGGATTTCTGCTTCTTTTACCATAGCCCAAGTAGAGGCACTGAGCAGGCACTGCATGACTCCTAGTGATTGGTGTTCACTGGCCCGTGCCTGCTTAAGTCCAGGACAATATCTGCATTGGAAAGCATTCTTGATTGAGAATGCAACTGAGCAGGCAGCAGTTAATCTGAGAGCTGGCATCCCAGCAGCCACCTGGGACAGAGATATGTTGCTTGGTCAGAGTAGATTTGCTAACCAACAGACAGGCTACCCTGTGCAGGTTTAAGAGCAGATTAATCAGATAGCTACAAGAGCGTGGAAGTCATTGCCAAACAAAGGGGAAGTGAGTGGCAATCTGACCAAGATCCAGCAGGGGCCCATGGAACCATTCTCAGACTTTGTGGCCAGCATGGTAGAAGCATTGGGGAGGATCTTTGGAGATCCTGATATGGCCATGCCTCTCATTAAGCAATTGGTCTATGAACAGTGCACAAAGGAGTGTAGAGCTGCTATCACCCCATATAAGAGCAAGGGGCTTGAGGCTTGGATGAAAGTATGTAGGGAATTAGGAGGGCCGCTGACTAACGCAGGACTTGCCGCTGCGGTGGTTCAACTAACTCAGAAGAAGGGAAACACCTTGGGAGTGTGTTTCAAGTGTAGACAGCCTGGTCATTTAAAGAGACAGTGCTCAGAAAGGGGAAACAAACAGGATAAAGAAGGAGGAAGTGGCCAACGCCTTAGACAGCCAGGCCTCTGTCAAAAATGTAAAAAGGGGAACCATTGGGCAAATGAGTGTCTCTCAGTCAAAGACATTAATGGCCGGCCCATAGACCAGAAAAACTGCCTCAGCTCTTGCCTTTTCCAGTTCCATACAAACTGCAGAGACCTTGAATAACTTATCCTCCAAGGTGGCTACTGCCCTGGACGTGCAAGCTTCCATCAATTCTCAAATAAAGGGAGGATTGATGCTGGTCAATCAGAGAATTGACCTAGTACAGGAACAAGTGGATACCCTCTGGCAGCTGGCGCAGCTAGGATGTGAATGGAAAATGACTGGCCTGTATATTACTTCTATACAGTATCATAATTTTACCCATGCAGCAAATATCTCTAAAACACTGTCACAGTTCTTATTACAGAATTGGAGCTTGCAATTCGAAGAAACCCTGAGGGAGTTGAGATTCCCAATAGTCCATGTTAATTCCATGAGAGTGGACCTATTTCTGGCTACAGGACTGACATCCTGGATTATATCAGCAGTGGATCCCTTGAAGGAGTGGGTGGGTTTAGGATCCTTGGCAATACTCATGGTGCTAGCCTCCTCTATCTGCCTGTGGTTTATTTGCAAGATTAGGGCTATACAGAAACGGAATGCAGCCGTGATTATCCAAGCCCTTACTGCCTTTGAGGCTGGTCAGTCCCCCCAGACATGGCTGGCAGCCATCAAGCCTTGAATCATCACGTTCAGGTTGTGAGGCTGAGCACTGCACTTGAGGTATGCTGTCAGTTGCTAGCAGCCTCAAGGAGAGCAAGTCTGATAGATGCGGGTTAGTACCGTCCTTTTCCCCAATTTATCCAATCTCTCCCGCCTCAGAAAAAATCGGTACTGGATGGGTCTGGCACTGCCTGGGTAGAGATACCTTGGAAGGGCTAGTACAATGTCCGTTGTTCTTCCTGAGATCAGACCTCTAGTCTCACCTGTTTCGTTCAAAAACAAAAAGGGCGAACTGTGGAGAGCCGCACAGTGCCACGCCTTAAAGATGGAGCTGGTTTCCGCCTTCACTCGGCCTGATGGCGGGTACTCTCTGTGCATTATTTGGCTTGGGCTGATGACCTGGCTTGGCTTCTGCAAATGTGTGCCTATCGGTATTTGCCATGTGGCATTCCTGGGGTCAGCTGCCCATGAAGTATTTAGCCTGTGGGCAGGGGTTCCCTGGGGTCAGAAGATTGTTAAAAGGGTCCTGAATAAACTGCAGAAGAAAAGCTTGTGTTGCGTCTTCCTTGCGGGATGAGGGTGAATGCGTCACATATATACATTCATGTGTTTCTAGTTATTAGGAAAACTAAACCCTGGCTAGTAAAGTTATTTTAAGCATTACCTCTCCACATCTTACGTATGACTTCTTGAGTCAAGTGTTAGGTGGAGGACAACATGTATCAGCTTCTGTCATACTTTTGCTCTCTATTTTCTTGAAGACTAAAGAGATTTTGCTTACAGAACTCAGAGCAACACTAACATAAGCTTTTCTTACCCAAATGGAGAACAGGTTGTTTTCTTTTGTTTATTTTATATAATTTGAGTGTTTTAGATTTTTCCTTATCTTATTGATCACATATCATTCCAGGAAATAAATTAGCAAAATCCAGAGAGTCACAGCATCAGGATTATTTACTTGTTGATTCGTTGATTGTTTTAATTTAAAGAACTAAGAGGAGTCAACTAGGTGTTTTTGTAGTTTGTTTTGATTTTTGGTCGCTTTTTTATTTGTTTGCTTTGGTTTGGGTTTCATTTTTGTTGTTGTTTTGTTTTTTGTTTTGGGTACGATTATGGAATTAGTCTGAAAAACTTATCCTATTTCTTTGTTTCAATAAAAGCAGCTGAAATTTTAGATGCAATTTTAGCCTAGGAATGATTCATTACACTAATACCCAAGAGTTATCAATCTGCCTCTGTTTCTGGATAATATGCTTTTTGCAGCCAAACAATGTTCAAATATTGCCTACAAGTACTTCATAAATAGTCTTCAATGTTCAATCTGACACATAATCTTGCTTAACGTAACTTTAATGAATCAATGTGTCCTTGGTTACATGAAAATAAAAGAAACAGAATATGCAAATGTGAGAAATTCATTCAATGCTAGACTTTGCTTCTTGAAAATAAACGCACATAAATACAAGATCTGTTTGTATTTTCTATCTAGAAAAAAGCTGAGCCTTCTCAAGGCAATCTCTATAAATCTTTCTTGAGTTATTTAAAGATGATAAGTTCTCATTTTGTAATATTCCTACAATGAAATAGTCTAAACATGAAGTATGTATTCACTAATTAGTTAAATGAGTCTATTTTAGAAAATATAATACTTGTTAATTATGAAAATAAGTTTACACTGGGAAAACATGTGATTACCATTCAATGATAGAAAATACTGATATTTGTTTCAAACAATTCTAATATGTGGAATAAATTAATATACTTAGAAGTTGTATATTCTGCACTAGAGAGATGGCTCTCCAGTTAAGAACATTGGCTATTCTTATGAAGGAGCAAATCCCACCAACCACATGAAAGTTCACAACTGTCTGTATTTCCAATTCCAGGAGATACCACACCTTCACATAGACATACATGAAGGCAGAATACTAATGTAAATAAAAGTAAAGAAAAAAGAAGTTGTGTAATTATTCAAGTGATTTATTTTGCCATCAATCTGAGGGACCATACAGAACTACATAACACTTTGGAAATATTTATTTGGAAAGAGATGCAGATTCAGATAAATGTATTGTGTATTTCTATACTAAAACAAGAACATATTATCATTCAAGAAAAGTTTATCTTCATGTTTTATAACAAGACTATATGTATCTCAAAATATATCAATTTACTTTTTATACATCACAGAATTCTTATTACTTGTATTCATATACATAAAAAACAGCAAAAATACATAGAATTAAATATATCTAAGATGTCTCTTAAAATTTCAGACTATGAATATTAAAAATAAATTTTATATAAGTATGAAATAGATCCATAACCAAATATTCTATGTTTTAGGAAAAAATAGATATGTGATCAAATAAAAATAATTGTTATTGATTGTCAAAATAAGTCTACATGTTTGTGTTTAATGTGTATGAATTTAATATACTATGTTTGTCATCTGTGCATACTATATAGAGGAAAATGCTTGATTAAGAATACTTCAGTATGCTGGGTGGTGGTGGCGCATGCCTTTAATCCCACCACTTAGGAGGCAGAGGCAGGTGGATTTCTGAGTTTGAGGCCAGCCTGGTCTACAGAGTGAGTTCCAGGACAGCCAAGGCTACACAGAGAAACTCTGTCTCAAAAAACCAAAAAATAAATAAATAAATAAATAAATAAATAAATAAATAAATAAATAAAATAGTTCAGTTACTGGGAATCTTGGCTAAACAACAAAAGTTGCCCAGTATTAATTTTCAAAGTGCAGTTCAATTACAAGTGATTAAAGTACTCAAGACTAATAATCTAATCTAAATATAAATACCTACATATAAAATTATTTAGTGTTTTATAATAAATTACATGCTTTGAGTTATCATTTTATATTTAAAGATATCAACATGGATAGTCTTCATTCTTACATTTACAGTCTTGGAATAGGTTAAGTTCACATTCAGCATTTTACCTTTCAGGAAAGGTGAGGTATGATGTATTGTTTGTAAGATATTCATTTAGTATACTTACAAAATTTCTTAGGATCTATTATGAGTTAGTGATTTAATGAAACTTTCAATTCTGAAATTTTCTTAAAAATTTTCTACTTACTAAAAGTGTAGGCATGTATATTCAAAACTGTAGAGTAAATAAATCAGTAACCATTCCTAAATTTACAGCCCAAAAGATTTTTAAATTCAAATTTATATCCAGAGGACTTCTGTTTACTATGACTTAGTTCAAGATATAGCCTAGAGTATTTTACAATTAAGATAAGGTTGCATGATATACATGCATGCTGAGTTTTTGATATCATTCACTGCAAGCACTGTGTAATGTCAAGGTGAGTGTCCAAATATACAATACTGGTGGCTGGATATAGCTCAGTTGATAAAATACTTCCCTTACATGAATGAGGTACTGATTTTGACCTCTAGCACTACAAACAAACAAACAACTTCCATTAGCACATAATATTCTTCTCTTTCATGTTTTAACCCCTTTGGTGGTGCAAGTCCTTTTTTTAAATAGTATTTTATATGATTCGAGATATTCTAATCACAGTATATATTCACAACAATTATATATGAATGTGAAATTCGATTTTTATTTTCCCCTAAAGAACTATGCAATATTTATATGGAAAAGCTTCTATAAGTGTTTAATGAATTTTACTAGCCCTAATATGTGTTAAGAAATATGAGCTGAACCATGAGGGCTTTCATGACCAGTAAAGACAAATAAAGGAGAACAAAATTAAAATGTGTTATATCAATTATTCAATATTTTATGACACTGTTAGTTTAATGAAGTGGTGACAATGGGACCTTCAAAATTCATAATGTTTTAGGAAATATTTCCAATCAAATTGCCTAAGAAATTGCTGCTCCTAATAACATGGTTCTCTACATAAGTAGTTCAAATTCCAGCTCATTAGATAAACTGACATAAGTCATTAGGAATCAAATAAAATAATAATAAATTGTACCTTAAGGCAAGAATCATTAAAATTTATACAAACTGATCAAAGTAAGCATTCTTTCATGTATGGATACTTACTGTCACACAATCAGGAGACAGAATCACTTAATTTATAGTGAATATAAAGTATAAACTAGATTATGAATTAACAACCTGTTAGATGATAATTAAAGTGGCACCTGTTTTAAACTAGTGACATGAAATTTAGATATGTATACATCTGCATGTGTATATGCATGTTTAATATGTATATGCGTGTTTATATCTGTGTATGCATTTTGTATATTCATATGCTTTTTAAAAATGTATGGCTTGAAAAAAACTGTGATAAGACCCTTCTCAGAATTCTCTGTGTTGATTCCCAAGAGTCATTCTATATTTACTATCTCATAAGATTTGACAGTATAAAATTCAGTTGCAAAGCTACACTTAATGCAAGATGGCTGGAGAAGTGCACTATCTTGCTGGAGGCTAATCACTTTATAATGAGTTCTGTGAAAAGTACCTATGCAATAAGTCGTAGTTGACAGCAGCCCAAGGGAAACTCTAAGTGCTAAAAATTAGCAGCTGAGAGATGTTGTATTGCATCCTTTTGACGATAGAAAACAGATTCCTTTCTAAAATATAAACAGTGTAAATTCAACATAAATCAAACAGATGGTAAAAGAAATATCTTGTTGCTATGGGCTTTATCCTGTTTTATGCTTCCTGTTTTATGAAGTAAAATATGAAAAGAGCCAGGCCTAGAATTTTTCAGCTTGAGGATTCAATATCTTAACAGACCAGAGAAATGATGTTTTTCTATGTGATGTATATGTGACAGTTAGGAAAAAAAAAAACACAAAAGCTATATTAAAGAAAATGGCTGACAGACACTCAACAGGTAACTTTTAAATAATTTAATTTCACCATAGATTTTGGATAGTAAATAATCAATTTATATATTATAAATCACAATAAAAATTTATTTGTTTTATAAGACAGACACAGGGATTAGTTGCTTCAAATATCACGGTGCTTTGAGACAGAAATTTTGGTGAGAATATACTGATATTTAAATGAGCCTCAAAAATCCATGCTAATTTTGCCTTCAAGTACCATGCTTCATGAAACATAAAGGAGTATAAAGCAGTGCTTGGTAGAAAGAAATCCATAAAATTATGTTTCTGCTTTCCAGCTAGGCTCCATATATGATAGAAAAAATTAAAAAAAGATACATTTGACACAGTGCCATGAAATGCATTTGAAACAGTTCCATGGAAAACATTTTTGAACTTCAGTATACTTCCTTGAATCAAAGGGCACCACTTTGTCAGGGTTTTATAGAGGCCAAAATAATGAACAGGATGACAGATGTAATTAACAGATACCATCTCTAAAGTACTTGTCTGCCTGTGTTAAGTTCTTCTGTTGAAATTACATATTGAATTATGTATCATATAAAGTTCAGTTAAAGAACCATAATTTTATAATATGATTTGAAAAACTTAACAATTTTTTGGAAAAGTTTCTTGGGAAAGTTCTTTATTTTCTCATGCACACAGGAAAATTTTCACAGCTTCATTTTTGTTTCCATGGTTACCTGCAGGTATAGTAGCAGCTGAAAAAGTAAACAGAAGGATGAGGAAGAGAATACTTTAGAAGATTCTACTCAGGCTTTGCAAGTTTGAATAAGAAACTGAGGAATTCTAGATCTGTTTGGTAGACAACTACAGTCTATTGAAGATTTTAGCAAAATGTAATGTATCCAAATGTGTTGTGAAGATATACTGGTCAAAAATATGGGGGATAATGAAGTTAGAGAAACTAGTTAGGAGATGTTGGCAATCCATCAAAGAAGCACTGATAAGGGTCTTCACAAAGGTAGCACCAGAGGGTGTAAAACGGAAACAAGAAAACAGAGCTGAATGGTAACTGATGGAATCTGAAGAAGAGAGGAGAAGATCAACATTTTAACAAACAGTAATCAATTTCACAATCAAGATAATTTTAAGACTCCACAAAAATAAAAAGGAAAAGAATTGTTCAAATGTTTAGATACAGGTCAGAAAGAAACATTATTTCACTCAAAGGTATACTTATGTTCAGTCAGAAACATCTTGACAAATCATTTGCATTAATTATATGTTTTGAGTTGTTTCTGGGTATCATCATTAGAGCAAAAGATCTTTGGAATATTTTTATATTCTATTGATAAATGACAAAGTTGGATATATTTTAGGCCATGTTTTATTTTATGCTGTAAATATAAACAGTAACTTATCACTGATTAAATAAACAATAAACATTATTTATGCTATATTATAAAAGTTTAATTTTCCCAAGATTTTTGGTCTGTCATTGACTGATATTATCTGTATATGTTATACTGTGGAATATAAACAAATCAACCCACATGATTATAAAGTAATATTAGTAGTACAAATACTTTATTGTTTTAAAACCATACTTTAAATATTAACTTGAAATTCTTATAAGAGGTAATCTACTGTCAAAATAGTAAAGAAGATTAAAACCAAATGCCATAAGTAATCTATGTGTTATAGTACATTTTTGTAGGAAACAATATGTTTAATCCAAGTCAAAATAGTTGGTGTGAATCCATAAGTTCAAAGAATGTTTCAATTTACTTCAATTTATTTTTATTAAGTGTTGACTGACCATGAACAAGCCTCTAGAAATGTATTGAACACGGTAGATGTTTGAATGTCAAAAGTTCAAGTAGAATTCTTTCCATTTAAAAGGAAAAATCAAGACATTATGGTACATTTTGGATTCTCTCAAACAAAATGTTGAACAATATATTTTCTACAGCTACTTTATTACCTTACTACTTCGCTTTACTTCTACCCATGAATTGTAAGCTTAATCTTAAGTGCCCTTGTAGTAGTTTCAGTTTCCAAAAGGAATCTATCTATATAGATAGATGTTCTTGACACTTCCTCTTAAACTAGATTTACAATAAAGGTCTTATTTTATTTTAAAGGTGAGGCAAAAGTACTATATTTCGATTGGAGAGTTCACTTTCAATTTTTTCATAAAAGGTCTATTCCATACTGATGCCAAACACTTTCTCATGCACATGTACTCTAAAAACAGAATTACATGTTGAATTTTATATTTTAATTTGGTTTCCATATGAAAATGAAAATCTATTAAACTAATTGATGATTTAGTAATTATATTTACTATAACCAGGTTTGGTCATGGTATTTTAGTGTTTTTTTTTAAATGATTCCAGAAAGCCCAATCCCAGTGACACATATCTTTCACCAATGCAACATGTACTCAAACAAGGCAATACCTACCATTGTACCAGTCCCTATGAGCCTATGCAGTCAATTTCACTCAAACCATCACATTGTCCTAATGCTAAATACTTTGTGTTCTAGCATCCTTTTTGTTGTGAGAAAACACACTGATCAAAATCAATTTAGAGAAGGAAAGGATTTGTTTGGATTATACTTTTCAGGTCACAGACTATCACTGTGAGACACTAAGGAAAGAACCTAAGAACAGACTTTGTGTTATTTTGAATGTGAAATGTTTCTCTTAAGCTCAGACAACTGAATACTTGGTTGGCAGTTGGTGACCCTATTAGAGGAAATTTATGAAGTTTACTATTCCTGGAAGATTTTGGTTTTTGGAGCAGGCCTCAGGAGTACGGAATCTCCCCTTCTTTCCAGTTTCCTCTCTCTACTTTGTCTTGTGACTGATGATGTGGTCTGCTTCCTGCTCCCATTATCATGCTTGCCACTTGCTGCTAAGCTTCCCCTCTGTGGTGGACTCATCTCTCTGGAACAGTATGTCCAAGTAAATTCTTCTACGAATTGCTTCTGTTCATGGTGTTTTATTACAGCAACAGGAAAGTAAGTGATACACAGCTTGTGTCAGGAGCCACTTAGGAAAGGCTAAAGACAAATAAGTTTTCTGGGGATGGCCCACCACTTTGCATGGCTATTATGTGTAAATTCTGAATGGCAGAATATTCAGAGATTTTTGTCCCAAGATTACTTCTTATCTCTGACATGCCTTTCCTGTCACTATTACATAGTCTAATTATTGGGCATTAGCCTATCGTTTTGGGTAGATTGATTATAGATCAACATAAAGATGAACTTTCATGGATTAATGATGTTTAGATGAATTAATGATTTTATAGAATTCCTGATTTGATTCAAATAATTTCAGAAGGAAAGTTTTAAGAGATGGTTTTAGTTGTTTTGCCAGAAGATATAATAAAGTTGGAATCAAGAATAGAATGTGCCCATTCCTAATAGAATAATTAAAATCCATATATAAGGAATAAAATGAGGTTTCATGATTACACTAAAAATAGAAAATGGCTTGGGTCAAATTTGTGATCAAGAAATAGCTTTCATTTTAGGTCAGATTCACAGATGGGCACTGTGATAAACCTAGGCCATGTGAAACTGTTGCTTTGAACTTATAATGATATTATAGAATGAAACAATGCTTTGAACTTAATATCATCATCATCCTTCTATAACTCCCCTTTTACGTAATATTTTAACTGTCAGGTAATTTTCTAAAGAACTTTTGACTAAGAAAGTACCAGAAGGCCAGAAAGAACAAATAAAGTGGTGGCTTGAGGGGGGGGAATTCTGTCCCATCCATCCAAATGTATATGAATGTCTAGAAACATATACATATATAAGTATATATGTATGTATGTAAGTATGCATGAACACTTTGGGAGTTGATGAGACAAGTGATAGGGTCTGACCTGAGTGTGTATGTGTTTGTGTATGTTGTCTGTGTAAATGAATTCCCTTTTTCTTTTTTTTCTCTATGGTCCACACAGAGTTAATGGTTTCAAACCTCACCTGGCCAGTAAGATGTCCTTAAACAGCAGAAAAAATAACCCAGTGTTTATTAGCACAAAAATAGTAAAAGAATGCTATGAAGAAAATAAACCAGAATAGTCCAAAATTGTTAATTTTCCAGAAGCCATCAGCTTCTGGCCCCTAAAACAGTAAGACAGTGTCATCAGCCTCTAACATTGTGTACCACCTTAGTACTTATGGTGCCAGGAAGGACACTGGCAAGCTTAAAGCAGAAACCATGGAGAAATGATGCTTTATTCCTTGCCTAAATATGGTACTACCTACAATGACATGGGCCTTCCTAATATTCCTACATAAGACAATACTTAACAAAGATCTACTAACTAATCACACTAATCTATGCAACATCTCAACTGAGAATTCTCTCAAATGACTTTATGTTGTGTCCAGTTGGCAAGACTAGTATAGGCAACCTGATAAGGATTTCCTACATTTAAGCTATGTAAAATGAACTCAAAAGATTTATTATCTTTATATAGCAACTAGTTTTTAGTTATGACGCAAAAAATCTATAAACTATATGAGTTGAGCAAAGTTTTTACTAAGGAGCTTTAAGGGTATTCAGCCCTTTTTCTTAATGAATGAAAGATTAAAGTCAGAATATCTAGATGTCAACTTTGCAACTGAAACAGTCCATTACTTTCCAGACCAGGGGTTGGATGAAGAAGAGGGTAGGATGCCTAAAAGTAGAAATGTAAATGATATAACTCCAAGAAATTGAATTTCTAATCTTAAAAGTGAAGTACTTGTGATTCTGTCTGTTGGGAGAACATGCAGGATGAACATAATTATTGGATAAGAGGTAGCACATCAAAAGGTATGTTTTTTCTAGGCTTGTTCTGCAGTTGATAATCACTTTGATTAAATCTTGAGGACTCTGAGCTAATTAATGGATGAATCCTTTGATTGTATTATAAGTTGAAGTTAGTATAAAGAAGGTAGTAGAAGAATTAGATCACTAGACACGTGTTCTTAGAGTCTGTATTTTCTCCATGCCATCTATGTCTGCTTACTGAATGAAATCATATGATCAGTACCACTCTACTAAGCTCTGTTTACCTTGATCGTGTGCCTCAACAGATGTTCTGCGAGGAAGTCATGCAACTATGGACTAAATCCTCTGAAACTGTGAGTCTAGAAAAATGACTTAGTCTTTAATGTTTTCTCTTGTTTGTCAGAGTAGCAAAACCAGAGTAATATATTTTTGTTTCTGTAAAATTTTGGGAAAAATAGCATATTGTATTTAAATATTACTATGTAAAATATTTGCAGTTTTAAGGTAAACAAGATTCTTGGAGCAAAGCACGATATTCAGAAAAAGCAAGAAATTAACATGAATGCAATAGAGATGAAAGAGAACAGCAAAGGGAAAACATAAAATGCATAACTGCCCTTCTTGAATTGAAGCCCCCAAGTTATACTTAGTATTAGAAAAGCCAACCTAAGAGCCATGTGTAAAGGCAGAAATTACATTTTGAAAGACAATAGTCAAATATTGCGCAAAGTACTTTTTTTTTTAGTTACTTAGTGTCTGTAAGCATCCTTCTAGGTATATTTGAATTTTTATGCAGTGAAACAACTTGCAGCACTATCAAGACCCAGCTATGTGTCATAGAAACACTTGTTGTATTTCTTTTTTTAAAATTTTTATTGGATGTTTTATTTACATTTCCTATGTTGTCCACTTACCCCATCCCCCAACCACCCAGGAACCCCCAATCCCATTACCCCTCCTCCTTCTTCTCTGTGGATGTAACCTCTATTTACTGCCCCACTCCCACCTCCCCACCCTCAAAACTCCCACAACCCTGGGGCATCCAGCCTTCATGAGGTCAAGGTTCTCTTCTTCCACCTATGCCCAGCAGGGCCCTCCACTCTTACATATTCAGCTGAAGCCCTGGATCCCTCCCTAAGTGCTCCCAGGCTGGTGGTTTAGACCCTGGGAGCTGTGGTTGGTTGGTATTGTTGCTCTCCTCACTGTGCCTCAAATCCTTTCAGCTCTCCTTCAGTCTTAACTCTAACTCCTCTATTGAGAACCCCATGATCAGTTCAATGGCTAGTTGTGAGCACCTGCCTCTAAGTATGTCAGACTCTTGAAGACCTCTGAGGAGATATTCATATCAGGTTCTTATCAGCATGTACTTCCTGACTTCCACATCAGCATCTACCTTTGGTGATTGCACATGGGATAGATACTCAGGTGGAGTGGTCTTGAGACGGCCCCTCCTTCAGTTTCTGTCCCTCACTTTGTCTCCATATTTGCTCCCTTGAGTATTTTGTTGCTCCTTCTAAGAAGGACCGAATCACCCCCACTTGGTCTTCCTTCTTTATGGGCTTCATGTGGCCTGTGAGTTGCATCTTGGGCATTTCAAGGTTCTGGGCTAATATCCAATAATCAGTGAGTGAATACCATGTGTGTTCTTTTGTGATTGGCTTACCTCACTCAGGATGATAATTTTTAGTTCCATCCAATTACCTAGGAACCTCTCGAATTCATTGTTTTTAATAGCTGAGTAATACTCCATTGTGTAAATATACCACATTTTTTGAATCCATTCCTCAGTTGAAGGACATCTGGGTTCTTTCCAGCTCCTGGCTATTATAAACAAGGCTGCTATGAACATAGTTGAGCATATGTCCTTATTATATGTTCAAGCATCTTCTGGGCATATGCCTAGGAGTGGTATAGCTGGATCCTCAGGTAATGCTATGTCCAATTTTCTGAGGAACCGCCAGACTGATTTCCAAAGTGGTTGCACCATCTTGCAGTCCCACCAACAATGGAGGAGTGTTCCTCTTTCTCCACACCCTCGCCAGCATCTACTATCACCTGAGTTTTTAATCTTAGCCATTCTGACTGGTGTGAGATGGAATCTCAGGGTTGTTTTGATTTGCATTTCCCTGACAACTAAGGCTGCTGAACATTTCTTTAGGTGCTTCTCGGCCATTCGAGTTTCTTCCCTTGAAAATTCTTTGTTAAGCTCTATACCCCATTTTTTAATAGGGTAATTTGGTTGTCTGGAGTCTAATTTCTTGAGTTCTTTGTATATATTGGAGATTAGCCCTCTATCAGATGAAGGATTGATAAAGATCTTTTCCCAATTTGTTGGTTGTCATTTTGTCCTATTGACAGTGTCCTTTGCCTTACAGAAACTTTTCAATTTTATGAAGTCACATTTGTCAATTCTTGATCTTAGAGCATATGCCATTGGAGTTCTGTTCAGGAACTTTTCCCCTGTGCCCAAGTATTCGAGGATTTTCCCCACCTTCTCTTGTATTAGTTTCAGTGTATCTGGTTTTATGCGGAGGTCCTTTATCCACTTAGACTTGAGCTTTGTACAAGGGGATAAGAATGGATCAATTTTCATTCTTCTACATGTTGTCCTCCAGTTGAACCTGCACTATTTGTTGAAAATGCTGTCCTTTTTCCACTGGACAGTTTTAGCTCCTTTGTCAAAGATCAAGTGACCTTAGGAGTGTGGGTTCATTTCTGGGTCTTGAATTCTATTCCATTGATCTTCCTGCCTGTCTCTGTACCAATACCACGTAGTTTTTATCACTATTGCTTTGGAGTACAGCTTGAGGTCAGTGATGGTGATTCCTCCCAAAGTTCTTTTATTGTTGAGAATAGTTTTCGCTATCCTGGGTTTTTTGTTATTCCATATAAATTTGAGAATTTCCTTTTCTAACTCTGTGAAGAATTGAGTTGGGATTTTAATGGGGATTGCGTTGAATCTGTAGATTGCTTTTGGCAAGATGGCCATTTTTATTATATTAATCCTGCCAATCCATGAGCATGGGAGATCTTTCCATCTTCTGAGATCTTCTTCAATTTCTTTCTTCAGAGACTTGAAGTTCTTGTCATACAGGTCTTTCACTTGCTTGGTTAGATTCACACCAAGGTATTTTATATTATTTGCAACTATTGTGAAAGGTGTCATTTCCCTAATTTCTTTTTCAGTCTGTTTATCTTTCATGTAGAGGAAGGCTACTGATTTGTTTGAGTTGATTTTATAACCAGCCACTTTGCTGAAGTTGTTTATCAGGTTTAGGAGTTCTCTGGTGGAAGTTTGGGGGTCACTTAAGTATACTATCATATCATCTACAAATAGCGATATTTTGACTTCTTCCTTTCCTATTTGTATCCCTTTGACTTTTTTTGTTGTCTAATTGCTCTGGCTAGGACTTCCAGTACTATATTGAATAGGTAGGGGGAGAGTGGGCAGCCTTGTCTAGTCCCTGATCTTAGTGGGATTGCTTCAAGTTTCTCTCCATTTAGCTTGATGTTGGCTACTGGTTTGCTGTAAATTGCTTTTACTATGTTTAGGTAGGGGCCTTGAATTCCTGATCTTTCCAAGACTTTTATCATGAAGGGATGTTGAATTTTGTCAAATGCTTTCTCAGCATCTAGTGAGATGATCATGTGGTTTTTTTCTTTCAGTTTGTTTATATAGTGGATTACATTGATGGATTTCCGAATATTGAACCATCCCTGCATTCCTGGGATAAAACCTACTTGATCATGATGGATGATTGTTTTGATGTGGTCTTGGATTCGGTTTGCTAGAATTTTATTGAGTATTTTTGCATCGATGTTCATAAGGGATATTGGTCTGAAGTTCTTTCTTTGTCAGGTCCTTGTGGGGTTTGGGTATGAGTGTAATTGTAGCTTCATAGAATGAATTGGGTAGTGTTCCTTCTGTCTCTATTTTGTCAAATAGTTTGAAGAGAATTGGCATTAGGTCTTCCTTGAAGGTCTGATAAAATTCAGCACTAAAGCCATCTGGTCCTGGGCTTTTTTTAGTGGGGAGACTTTTAATGATTGCTGCTATTTCCCTAGGGGTTATGGGACTATTTAGATGGTTTATCTGCTCCTGGTTTAACTTTGGGACCTGGTATCTGTCTAGGAAATTGTCCATTTCATCCAGGGTTTCCAGTTTTGTTGAGTATAGGCCTTTGTAGTAGGATCTGATGATTTTTTTAATTTCTTCCGTTTCTGTTGTTATGTCTCCCTTTTCAGTTCTGATTTTATTAATTTGGATACTGTCTCTGTTCCCTCTGGTTAATCTGGCTAACGGTTTATCTATCTTGTTGATTTTCTCAAAGAACCAGCTCCTGGTTTTATTGATATTTTGTATTGTTCTTTCTGTTTCCATTTGGTTGATTTCAGCCCTGAGTTTGATTATTTCCTGCATTCTACTCCTCCTGGGTGTATTTGCTTCTTTTTGTTCTAGACCTTTTAGTTGTGCAGTCAAGTTGTTAGTGTGTGCTCTTTCCAGTTTCTTTTTGTAGGCAATTAGAGCTATGAGTTTTCCTCTTATCACTGCCTTCATGGAGTCCCACAAGTTTTGGTATGATGTGTCCTCATTTTAATTGAATTCTAAAAAGTCTTTTATTTCTTTCTTTATTTCTTCCTTGACCAAGTCATCATTGAGTAGAGAGTTGTTCAGTTTCCATGTGCACGTGGGTTTTCCATTGGTTTTATCATTATTAAAGACCAGTCTTTGTCCGTGGTGATCTGATAAGATGCAAGGGATTATTTCAATCTTTTTGCATCTGTAGAGGGTTGTTTTGTGACCAATTATATGGTCTATTTTGGAGAAGGTACCATGAGGTGCTGAGAAAAAGGTATATTCTTTTGTTTTAGGATGAAATGTTCTATAGATGTCTGTTAAGTCCATTTGGTTCATAACTTCTGTTAATGTCAAAGTGTCTCGGTTTAGTTTCTGTTTCCATGATCTGTCCATTGCTGCGAGAGGGGTGTTGAAATCCCCCACTATTATTGTGTGAGGTGTAATGTGTGGTTTGAGCTTTAGTTAAGTTTCTTTTATGTATGTAGGTGCCCTTGCATTTGGAGCATAGATGTTCAGAATTGAGAGTTCACCTTGGTAGATTTTTCCTTTGATGAGTATGAAGTGTCCTTCCTTATCTTTTTTGATTAATTTTGGATGAAAGTCGATTTTATTTGATATTAGAATGGCTACTCCAGCTTGTTTCTTGGGACCATTGGCTTGGAAAATTGTTTTCCACCCTTTTATTCTGAGGTAGTGTCTGTCTTTGTCACTGAGGTGCGTTTCTTGTATGCAGCAAAATTCTGGGTCTTGTTTGTGTATCCAGTCTGATAGTCTGCATCTTTTTATTGGGTAATTGAGACCACTGATGTTAAGAGATATTAAGGAAAAATGATTGTGGCTTCCTCTTATTTTTATTATTAGAGGTAAAGTTATGTTTGTATAGTTATCTTCTTTTGGGGTTGTTGGAAGATTACTTCCTTGCTTTTTCTAGGTTGTAGTTTCCCTCCTTGTGTTGGCGTTTTTCCATCAATTATCCTTTGAAGTGCTGGGTTCGTGGGAAGATATTGTGCAAATTTGGTTTTGTCATGGAATATCTTGGTTTCACCATCTATAGTGATTGAAAGTTTTGCTGGGTATAGTAATCTGTGCTGGCAATTGTGTTCTCTTAGGGTCTGTATGATGTCAGTCCAGGCTCTTCTGGCTTTTATAGTCTCTGGTGAGAAGTCTGGTGTAATTCTTATAGGTCTGTCTTTATATGTTACTTGACCTTTTTTACCTTACTGCTTTTAGTATTTTTTCTTTGTTTTGTGCTTCTAATGTTTTGTTTATTATGTGACGGGAGGTATTTCTTTTCTGGTCTAGTCTATTTGGTGTTCTGTAGGCTTCTTGTATGTTTATGGGCATCTTGTTCTTCAGGTTAGGGAAGTTTTCCTCAATAATTTTGTTGAAGATATTTACTGGCCCTTTAATTTGGGAATCTTCATTCTCAGCTATACCTAGTATTCTTAGGTTTGGTCTTCTCATTGTCTCCTGGATTTCCTGGATGTTTTGAGTTAGGAGATTTTTGCATTTTGCATTTTCTTTGACAACTGTGTCAATATTTTCCACCATATCTTCTCCATTTCAGATTCTTTCTTCTATCTCTTGTATTTGGTTGGTGATGCTTGCGTCTATGACTTCTGATCTCTTTCTTAGGTTTTCTAACTCCATGGTTATCTCCCTTTGAACTTTCTTTATTGTTTCTATTTCCAGTTTCAGATCCTGAATATTTCTGTTTAATTCCTTCTTTGTGTTTTCTTGCATTTCTTTAAGGGATTTCTGTGATTCCTCTTTAAGGGCTTCTATCTGTTTACTTGTACTCTGCTGTATTTCTTTAAGGGAGTTACTTAATTCCTTCTTATAATCCTCTATCATCATCATGAGAAGTGATTTTAATTCTGAATCCTGCTTTTCAGGTATGATGGGGTGTTCAGGGCTTGCTATATTGGGAGAACTGGGTACTAATGATGCCAAGAAACTTTGGTTTCTGTTGCTTATGTTCTTGCGCTTGCCTTTCACCATCTGGTTAGCTCTAGTGGTACCTGCCCTCACTGTGTAAGACTGGAGTCTATATTTCCAGTTATCTTGCTTATTGCAGAGCTCCTCGGAATCCAGATGTCTCTGTGGTCTTATGTTCCTAATCTCCTGGGTGGAAGAACTCCTGGGACTCAGGCCACCTCTTGGATCTGGAAATCCTTCTGCTCTGAGTGCAGTGCCTCCTCGAAGACTCAGGATTCAGTTTCTCCACAGGACAGGAGCAGACTGACTGTGTGTCTGCTCCAGCCCAAAGGACCAGGCAGGGGCGGAAGGGAAATGGAATTCCGGAGGGGCAGGGTTTGGGTAGCTGCTGTGTCCTGAATGTCCCTGGCTCCCAGATGTATCTCTGGGGCTTAGGGAGTGAGATGGAGTTCTTACCAGCTGCTCTGAGTGCAGTGGCTCCTTGATGACTCAGGATTCAGTTTCTCCACAGGACAGGAGCAGACCGACTCTGTGTCTGCTCCAGCCCAAAGGACCAGGCAGGGGCGGAAGGGCACTTGTTGTGTTTCTATGTTCTATGTTCTTCCCCTTACCTACCACAAATAAAGTAATGCAAGTAACAATAGGTATTACATTGGACTAACAGATAATTATATGATATCCATTTGGGCATATTTATGAAATTCAGCAGAACTTTGATGGTTAAAGCATGATTTGAAAGACAAATGATAACAAAATTGAATCTCTTTCCAGTGAATAAAACTATGTGTTTAATACTAAAGTCTGTATATTATTGGTAGAGATATCATGTCAATGTGATATGAAGTGTTTTGAAATACAGAAAATTAGAGATTCATGCCAAATAATCTCATTTTCTGTCCATGAATAGTCTATGTAGCTTTGTACTCAATACTTAGGAAATGTCATTACACAATTTTTATTATCTTTAATCATTTTTTACAGTTCAGTCATTATCCCCCTCCTGCCCTCAGACAGTTCCTCATCCCATTCCTCCTCCATCATCTCAAAAATGATGTCACCACCCTCACAAACTTGCCAGGCATCCTCATTCCCTGAGGTCTCAAGTCTCTCAAGCTTTAGACAGGTCTTCTCTCACTGAGGCCAGACCAGGCAGTCCTCTGCTGTACATGTGTCAGGTACCTCAGACCAACTACTATATGCTGCCTGTTTGGTGGCTCAGTGTCTGAGAGATCTCCAGGATCCAGGTTAGTTGAGACTGCTAGTTAGACTAGACTGTTAGTTGACCCCGCTTCCTGTGGAATCACCCTCCTCCTCAGCTTCTTCCTGCCTTTCCCTAGTTCAACCACAGGGTTCCCTGACTTCAATCCATTGGTTGGGTGTAATATCTGATTCTGTCTCAGTCAGCTGCTTATTGACCCTCTCAGAAGACAGCCATGCTAGAATCTTGTTTATAAGCACCCCATAACATCAGTAATAGTTTCAGGCCTTGGAGCCTCCCCTTGAGCTGGATCCGAAGTTCTGTTGGTCACTGGACCTCCTTTTGCTCTTCTCCATTTTTGTCCTTGCAGTTCTTTTAGATGGGAACAATTCTGGGTCAGAGTTTTTGACTGTGGGATGGCAACCCCATTCCTCCACACAATTGCCCTGTCTTTCTGCTGGAGGTAGACGCTACACTATGGGGCATTTCACCTAAGGTTCTTCCCTTTGTGTCCTGAGAGTCTCTTACTTCCCAGGTCTCTGGTACATTCTGGAGGGTGCCCCCACCTCCTAACTCTTAAGGCTATCTGTTTCCATTCATTTGTTGGCATTTTATAATTCACTTGAAGGATTTAAATCTATCATTATAATCATCCATCCATGCATTTAAACCTTTAATACACTTGCATACATTTATTCTTTTATCCTTTGCTATACTTTGGTTATGTTTTAAGTCATGTTTAAGAGTATCTGTCATATCTCAGATACTAAGTACATAGTTTTAGAATATTTATATTGGATCAATTAGGTAAGCAAAAATGGATTAAACCTGTCTGAAAATAAAGCTGTGACCTTATCAATGACTCTGAGTTACCAAAGCATTATGTCATAGTTAAGGCTGAAATTTAGTGTAAAAGTTTAAACTGTCTGTTTGATCATGTGAAAATATGGTAACTTAGAATTTAGCAAGTTTAGAGGTTTAAAAAACAGCTCTACCGTATTATTCTAGTTTAAATGAGTTATTTAAATTATTTGAGCATTGTTTTATTTTATTAATGTTTAAAAGACATTCTTCTTGGGTCTCTTTTTGAGAGTTAAAAGATCCTGTAATATAATATGCTTAATATGATATTAGATATTAGAGATCAAAGATCTTCATGGGGTTGAATGACAAGGGCGCTGTAAAGAGCTAAGGGACAGGTGTTCAAGTACCACATTAGATAACTGCAAAAAAGTTATAACTTTTAATATGACAAATTTCCATACCATAATCCTGGTGAAATTACCAATGAACAAATAGTGCATGTTCTTAGGAGACTTCTGGAAGGAGGGAAGATTGCATATAGGTAATATCATAATTCTGAGGCAATACTGTGATTTTTATGATAACTTGGTTTGCAATATTTTATTGTGGTAAAGAGCACTGTATCAAATTTGTTTTGTTTATAGTAATTTGACAATGATAATGCATATGACAAATAACCTAGGTATATTTTAAAGCATGTTAAGAATATACAAATAATATAATGTGAAACTCTATAAAACAGGAGCAAAACATTTTCTCTTCATTTTAAAAACCACCAAGAAATGATCATGAGTTCTTGCTTTATGAATAAATTTTCATAAGCACACATATGTTCTTGGTAACAAATATTGTGTTTTTAAGTAATATACATTCAATATTCCCATGTCACAAAGAGGTGATAAAATTATATTAGTGATTATATAACACATATGCAGCATCAATCATATAGTCATTTCTAAAATATTAAATATTCTCATTGATATTATAATTTATGAATAATAATAATATATTGAACATCTCTATGTATTTGAAAATTATTCCCATCTATTAACTTCTAAACTTGGTATGATTTATTAAAAACCTTTCAACATTTTCTTGATCTTGACAACTATCTTTCTAAAGAGATTATGAATTCACACCCATAATAATATTCAAAGTCCTTATGTAAACACCAAGTTCTGTTTTATTTTCATTAGATCTCAAATGGAGGTTTTACATTTCTTTCTCAATCACATGGAAATATATGTCCAATTGTGTGAATTTAGATACAGCCTCTTGACTTACTAGTAAACTATGTCATATTTTTCTATTTCTAAAGAAAAGCATATAACAAAACTCCATAAACAATGGATTTTTCCTAAAAGAATAATTAAGAATTGCTAAACAACAATTACATTTGTCAGATTGACTTTATAAGTAACTTATTCTAACAATAATAAAGCAAATTTATTTTTAAAAATTAACATCTTTTGTCTTCCACAAAAAAAGATAGATGTGTGCAATATCTTTTTTTTTGTAGTGTGTGTGTGTGTGTGTGTGTGTGGGTAATAGACATGGAGCTCACTATTTACTGTGTAGTTCTGAATAACATCAGAGTCATTGTAATGTTCTTGTTTTGGATGTCTGATCATTGGTATTAGAAGTACATCTCACAAAACCCAAGCATTTTTTACGTATAAATAGACTATCACTTCTTTGTGATTCTATCAAGGAAAAGAAATAAGAACCTGTTCTGTACTCTTCAAGGCCCTGAGTAAACTGATAAAAAATGCTACTTGAAAAGCCAGGATGGATGGGAAATGTTGTGGGTAATAGGGAAACAGGTAAAGCTGTCTCTACTTATGCCTAGAAATGGTAAATTAAACAATCACTAGTCAACATTGACACTAAATTCATGTATACTGTCAATTTCAGGTAATATTAGACAATTCATTTAAGGATGTGAGAGTATAGCAACCATAGAAAATGCTAGAGTACAAGGTAGAATTGGGAACTTCAAAATTGACCTGAAATAATGTTAACACAAGAGCTCATTATTTGCAACATCCTCTATTTACAATCATATTTCAATAATAACTTCTCTCCAAGATCCCTAAACACTACACAGGCAGTTCTCAATCTGTGGGTCAGGATCCCATTGCAGGGGGGTGGGGAGGGGTGAGAGGGAGGAGAGGCAGGGATGTCAAACAACCTTTCAAAGGGATCTCATAGAATAAGTCCATTGGAAAACACAGGTATTCGCATTACAATACATAGCAACACCAATGTTGCAGTTGTAAAGTAGTAACAAAAATATTATTATGGTTGTGGATCAACCATAGGAACTGTATTAAAGAGTCTCAACAGTATGAAAGTTGAGAATCACTGCACTACGCAATTCCAAACAAATGATATTTTGTTATATAATACCTAATGTACTCTAATAATCATTTAAAAGACAAAATGAAAGCTTCTTTTGACAGATTAACTTTTAGCGTAGTACACTAGCATCTTTTGAAATTAGTAGATTCCAAAATAAATTTGAAATACTTGCTAATATTTGACTTGGCACATATGATCATTTAAACATTATATTAACACAGTCATTTTGCTCCTAACATCTTTGCTGAGTAATTATTTACGTGAGTTATTCATGTTTAATATAATAATCTTAATTGGAAAATGGTGATAAGAATTAAATAACTCATCTAAGAAACTATTTATAAACTGCCATGACTTTCTTACACTGAGAAAATCATTCGAATTACTAGATGCACAGTCACTGCTTAGCATAGGAAATTCAACATTAATGGAGAGTATTCCTAGCTGAATATCAAACAATATAATCTAAAATGAAAAAAGTAATATGCTAACATTTTGCAAATATAATGAATTAAAGAAAAACATGAACAAAATAAAACTAAGAGAGGCTTCTGCCCCCCTTACAAGGGAAAATAAAATCACGTGTCACAAATTTAGACTTTAATTTGTCAAATAACCTTAGATTCTTGATTATTAAATCTTTGAAATACAGAAATAACTATCCTGCTCTGTAATTGTAAAAATCAAATTAATAATAGGTGTAAAAGCACCTCTACAAATTTGAAGTACCATATTTCTAGAACATACTATTGCTTCATAATGTCTCACTAATATAGTTGATATGTTACCATGCCATAAAAAAGTACATTCATAATCAATGAAGATAAGCTAATATTCATATTTAAATTTTTGTAAGAAATTACATGGCAATCATGTAAAATGTATCATTTTAAATTATTATCAGGATGAATGTGAAAATGGTACTTTAATTAAATGTATAGGAGAAAACACCTATTTGTTGATTCATAGATACATATGTTTCAAAATTTTATGTTCACATGATTTATGCATATTATACACTATAAATTAGATTTCTCAGAAATTAGTACTTCTGTTAAAACTGTACAGATTTTACAATTCTGTTAAAAACCATTTTAATCCCAGGAAACACACTGATGTTAACCTAAAATTAACCAGAATTTTATTGTATAAACTATTGATAATGATAAATGGTAAAGATAATGATAGCTATACTTGGACTTTAAAAAACCAAAACCAAAACCAAAATCTTAATAAAAGTGATTGCCATTTTCAATAAACAGAAGAACAAAAAACTAATCTATTTTTAGTTTCAGTAGGTGGGAACAATTTAACTCCAGGGAAGAGTTATCAAGATTAAAGATGGGTATTGCACATTTATTTGTGAATATTTAATTGAAGCATAGAGAACTGGCACACTTTCAAACTGTTAATCACAGATTTCTAAATGCATATTAGCTAATGGATGTATAAAATTATGCTTATCTTTTCTTAGATAAATGTCTAATTAAAAATCTTTTGAGGGAGGAAAATCTTCACAGCATTAAGGAAAAAGGAGAAAAAGATTATTATGTGAAATCATATGTAATTTTAGATGGAGAAATGGGAGTTTTTCACAAAAGAATATCTTACATATCTAGGGTTTTCAGGCAAGATGTTTAATTATGTGTTCATGCAGCATAAAGAAAACCACAACTGAACTGCAAAGACAAATTTTGTTTATTCATGTCTCTATTAAAGCCTACTAATATGTGAAACAATTAAATTCATTTCGCATATAGTAAAATACTATATTTTTTGTGGAAATCAACATGCCATAAACCCCAAACTGTTCTGGAACCTAAATGAATTAAAATTAAACGCTCCAAAGAATTTGTTCGATGTTATCTATAATATACTATAAAATATAGAAAGGAAAGTGGTCTTACATAATCCAAATTTGACTCATAGGATATCCTTTTTACTGAAAAGAAAGATACAGCCAAAATTGGACTGAGCACAGGTTCCCCAATGGAGAAGTTAAGAGAAAGGACTGAATGAGCTAAAGGGGTTTGCAATTCCATAGGAAGAACAATAATATCAACCAACCAGACCCATCGCCTCCACCAGAGCACCCAGGGACTAAACCACCAACCAAGGAGTACACATGGAGGGATCAATGGCTCCCTCCATCGATAGAATATTTTATTCATACATTATAAACTCCCATTTTGTAAATCCCATATGTAGCAGAGAATGGCTTTGTCTAGCATCAATGGGAGGAGAGGCCCTTGGACCAGTGAAGGCTCCATGCCCCAGTGTAGGGGAATGCCAGGGCAGGGAGGCAGGAATGGGTAGGTAGGGGAACACCCTCATAGAAGTAGGGGGAGGGGGATGGGATAGGGGTTTTGGGGAGTAGCTAGGAGAGGAGATAACATATGAAATGTAAATAAAGAAAATATTCAATCAAAAAGAAATAAAATATAGACTATTTTATTCATACATTATAAACTCCCATTTTTGCTAATGAAAGTTATTCAGTTTCATCTGTACTTCCAAGTATAGGCAAAATAATCCTTTTTAAATTCATTGATTATTTTATCATTTTATCATCAACCACACCCATAAACTTTCGCCAAGATGATCAGTCAAATGTGAGCTGAAAGAGGACAACACATTCTAAATGGGTGGTGAAAAAGCCGAAGCAGCCTCAACTCTATGCAAAGAACTCTGACAATGAAGGACAACTTGGAGCAGGAGTGATCATCTTCCCCCGGGAGGGGAAAACCAATTGGTTATATTTTGATTTAAAGAAAATAAGAAAAGAAATTTAAAAATAAAATAACCTGTGAGGTAGAAGAGGGGCAGTGAATAGGTTAAAAACATATTAGCCCTATGTAATTTATTTTTGTATGCTAACTTAAGATAATCACATCTGTGAGAATGTATATTCCAATATAAGAAAACTACAAATACTTAAGGTTGTTGATTTACGTGGTTTTTTTGATTTTTATTTTTTTAAAAAAATTATTCATGAGAAAGATGATTATATTTCCCTTCATGGCAATTTAATGTACTAATTCCATTCTGAAAGAAGACATCTGTGGAGCAAAACAAGTTATTCATGCATTCACTTGGCTTGCAAGGCTCTGAAGGCAATCATGGATAGATGTTCTGTTTCCTATAAATGCACATTTAGTTTCGAAGTGTATAAATTAATGACATGTAATTTAAATGATGGTCTGCTTCTGAAAGATTACTGAAATGTAAACTCAGTTTCAAAACAAACATTAAAATCAAATGATTCTCTTAACTCAAATATTGGATTCTGGGTTATTCACTTATGTGGTAGTTCACTCAACTGTAAAATAATGTTTTATGTTCTTTTCTATAACTCTACATTTCTTAAAATAGTTCGATTTGCTGAAAATTAATGCTGCAAATATCAGGTAAAAATGAAAAGAACTTTTTTATGGATTATTCCTCGATGTTATCCCACAGAAGTTAGTCATCCAAGTATGTAAGCATAAAAGAACCATGGCTTTGTAAAGTGGGTCAGGGATATTCATTTGGCTAAATGATTTTCCACATAAACAAGAGTTGTAGTTTTCTGCCAAGAAAATGTGCTCTGAAAGTTGGAAAGCGACCTAAGGATTCTTATATTTCCCTGTGGACTGAATTTAGGTCAGAAGAATAAGCAAGGGTAGGAAAAGGGAGAGAGGATGGGTTTGAGAAGCAAACGGAATTTTATGAAGAGATAAATCAGATTTCTCTGAAACTGTGACTTTATATGAGAACAAAATTATTTGCTAAATTATTGAATAAGAAATGCAAAACTTCATGGCATTTTGTGGATTAGGGTGAGTATGTATTGATGATATTTGTCCAGAAACTCAGAACGGCTATTACTTCTTAGGCTCAGCTTCTAAGCTTACACACAACTTTTAAATTTTTCATTAAAAACTGTGTGCTTGCTGTATTTATTCTAATGTGATTTAAGGTACATTTCCTTCTCCCTCTATAATAAAATCACTTGAAGTCAGAAAACCAGGGTCCAAAAAATAGTGGCTTGCTGGACACTCTGGGAAATCTTGTTAAAGTTCTCAATGCTTCCTAGCAAATAAAACTTAGAAAATGTTTCAAAGTTGAAACTAGAGAAATTTATATTATTTTGTTTTACCTATATCTTGCAGAATCATTTTAAATAAAACAAATTAGTACTTGATGAGTAAATGTTAACCTACAGTAATCTAACTTGGACTTAACTCTAATTCAAGCATTGGATGTATATGTGAAACAATTCAAACCCTGAAATATAAATAATAGCAGACAGACTGTAGAGAAAATACAAAATGTAAAGAAAAAAACTCAGCTACAAGTTTATTTTTCCCTTCCTTTACTTACAAGTTTGACCAGTAGACAAGCCACACTGGGGAATTATGATGCAAATAAAATGCAGCCAAATTTTTAAGAGAGAGAAAAAAAATCTTCAAATTACAGCAAAATAAAAAAAGAGCTTTCAAGCAGTGACTGGAAATGGGTAGGTTTATTTTTCCTTTCATTCATCTCCTTCTACTTTCTTGCCTCTTATGAGGCCAGGATCCACTGCTCAACCACACTGATATTTGGTGGTAACTGTTTCTGGATAAAATAACCAGAAAAAAAGGGGGGAAGGGGAAATATCTGTACTGAAAAGAATGTCAAAGCAATCTCCTTGAGTTTGTGCTTGTTCCCTTTGTTTTGTTTTCTGTCTCTCTGCTCTCTTGCTGTTCTCCCTGAGCCAAAAATGATTCACCATAAACTGCAATTATGCAGGTGGTTGATGTGGAAGGAATTCTCTCTAGCCAGAAAAAAAGGGGGGGCATTGAAACTGCATGATCTGGGAGAAATCTGAGAGATGGGAAACTGGCTCTCTGCATTTATGCATAAACTTATCAAATTCTAGACTTACCATCTTGGTGCATCTCTGTGGAAAACAACCAAGGATGCAGAGCAAAAATTTTCATTTTTGATATATTATACTCAACATTGTTTATATTCTATATTAATCCCACAAGAGATACATGATGAAAGAAACATGGAACCATTGGATTGGGTAGATTCCATAGAGTAAATTGATTGATCAAAGAAAGACAACTTTCTCCTAAATATTTTAATAATGTTGATAATATCAAAATATAAAATTAACAATGTCCATAGTGAGACATGACTCAGTAGTTAAAAGCACATGCTATCTATTCATCTTGCAGATCCTATGGCATAGATACATAGAAGCATACAAATAATCATATAAATAACAATTACAAACAATAATATGCTAACATTACCAATTTTATCATAAACATTAATAATTAAAACCATATCACCAACCTTTAAAGGAGAGAAAATAATCAAATCTCAACTATAAGATGTTACAATTATTATACAAGTTAAATCAACCAATATGACTTTCTTCTCTGTTGTTCTTTGGAACTAGTACTGTCAGAAAAATAAAAATAAATCAACTTGAAATTTTCAAGTAAAATATTCAATGTCTGAAATAAATTTAGATGAATAAATTTATCAGAATAAAGATTATTATAAAACCAAAAGAAACACAAGGAATACATAATCTCAGATAAGCAAATCAAAAAGGCAGAAATAACACACCACTAAAACCAAATAACAGGAATCAACAAAACTGTTCATGGACAACTCACCATATATGTGCTCTTTTCCCAATAAAAAGACAAAGACTGACAGATTGGATTTAAAAACAGAATTCATACTCCTGCTGCTTCCATGAAATATCCTTAACCTCAAGGACAAACATCACCTCAGGGTAAAAGGATGGAAAAGATATCAATCAAATGTGCCTAAGAAGCAGGCCAAGGTCACCATTTTAATATCTAACTTCAAAATAAGTTTACTCAGAAGACATAGTGAAAGACACCAAATAATCATGAAAGGATCCACCAAGAGGATATTGCAATTCTAAACATTCATATACTAAACACAAAGGCACACTAGGTCATAAATGAAACATTACTATATATAGCTAATATCACTTAATACCCTGCATTTTATTTGACCATCACTGATTATCACAAAACAAAACAAAACATAGAAAGAAACAAATACAGAAGAAAACTCATAGAAATTGAATAATTCCTGATGAATGAAAAATGGTTCAACATAGAAATTTATAAAGGCATTAAAATTCTCCAGAATTTAAAGAAAATGAGAATACAACATACAAAACAAACAAAACATACAAAAACTTATAAGAAACATTGAACATATTTCTAAGACACAACTTCATAGTTCTCTGTGTTTATGTAATAAATGGAGAGAAAATATAGAGAACATATGGACATACTTTAAAAGTCTGTATTCCAACAATTTACTGTTCAAAGTCCTTAGTCATCAGGGAAATACAAATCAAAACAGCCCTGAGAGGGCCAACAAGCAGCTGACTGAGACAGAGGCAGATATTTAAACCTAACTAGAGAAAAGATGGAAGAAGCTGAGGAGGAAGGTGACCTCATAAAAAGGCTTGCAGTCTCACCTAAACCTGACCCCCGAGATCTCTCAGAAACTGAGCCACCAATCAGGCAGCATACACTAACTGATATGAGGCCCCTGACACATATACAGCAGAGGACTGCTTGGTCTGGCTTCAGTGAGAGAAGATCTGTCTAAAGCTCCAGAGACTTAAGGCCTCAGGGAATGGGGACACCTTGTGGTGGAGGGGACATTCTCTTTGAGACAAGGGGGAGGATAAATGGGATGAGGAATTGTGGGAGGGTGGACCAGGAGTAGGGGTAACAGGTGTAAAAAAATAAAGATAATAATAATAATAATAATAATAATAATAATAATAATGAACATCCCATTACAGTTGAACACCCCAAATCTCTAACGTTCTCTCTGTTCTCCAGGTGGAGGTCTCTGTGTTAATTCTCATCTATTATAAGAAACACTTTCTCTTATGAGGACTAAGTAAAATACCATTCTATGAGTATAGTAATACACAGGAATCTTTTATATTACTATTAATTTAGCAGAATGATCATAATAGTTTTTTTTTTTTTTTTTTGCATTAGGGCCAATGAGCTCTCTAGTCTCAATTTGCTGTCCTTATTAATAGTATCTGGCATGGATTCCATTTTAAAAGGAAAATCTTCCAGTTTTTGTGTCAGTTAGATTTCCCCATGTTCTATGCAATAGACATGTTAGATCTTCAGCAATAGAATCTTATTTTCATGTCACAAAGAGGAACCCGGTTGCTCCTCCCACATTTCCTCATCCCATTCCTGCTCCCCTGTGTCTCTGAGAGGATGCTCCTCCCCACCAACAGGCCTCTCTGCTCCCTGTGGCCTCAAGTCTCTCAAGGATTAGGCACATCTTCGCCCATTGAGGCCAGACCAGGCAGGCCTCTGCTATATATATTTTAGGGTCTTTGAACCAGCCTTTATATGTTGCCTGTTAGGTGGCTCATTGTCTAGGAGTTCTCAAGGGATCCTGATTAATTGAGACTGCTGGCTTACCTATGGGGTTGCCCTCTCCTCTGGCTTCTTCAATCCTTCCCCTATTTCAACCATAAGGGAAACCAACATCAGTTCAATGGTTGGCTGTAAATATCTGCATCTGTCTCAGTTAGATGGTGATTGGACCTCTCAGAGGACAGCTCCTGTTTGTAAGCACATCAAAGCATCAGTTTATGTCAGGCATTGGTGTCCCCCCAACCCCCATGACATGGACTTCATGTTGTGCCAGACACTGGACCTCCTTTCATTCAGTCTCTTCTCCATTCTTATCCTTGCAGTTCTTTTAGACAGGACAAATTCTGAGTCAGAAATTTTGATTGTTTCTTGGTAACACCCATCCCTACACTTGAGGCCCTGTCTACTGGAGGTGGACTCTTTGACTTCCCTCTCCTTACCATTTGGGCTAAGCTTACCCACATTGAGTCCTGAGAGTCTCTCACCTCCCTGGTCTCTGATACTTTCTAGAGAGTCTCCCTACCTCCCATCGTTTTAGGTTGCATATTTCTATTCATTGTGCTGGCCCTCTGGGCTTCTCTACTGTACCAACATATCTGATCCTGTTCCCTTTTCCCTTCCCAATATCTCTTCCACCCAGGTCTCTCCCTCCCTCTACCTCCCATGATTATTTTCTTCCTACTTCTAAATAGGATTAAGTATGCTCACTGGGGCCTTTAAGTTTGTTAAACTTCTTATGTTCTGTTGGTTGTATCATAGGTATTGTTAAATTTTGGCTAATATCTACTAATTAGTGAGTATATACCATGCAAGTACTTTTGGGTCTGGGCTACCTCAACAAAAGACATGTCAGTGAAACAGAAACTAAACAGAGGCACAGTGAAACTAATAGAAGTTATGAACCAAATGAATTTAAGAGATATATACAGAATAATTTACTCTAAAACAAAAGGATGCACCTTCTTAGTACTTCATGCTACCTTATCCAAAATTAACAACATAATCAGTCACAAAACAGGCCTAAACAGAACCAAAAAGATTGAAATAATCCCATGCATCCAATCAGATCTCCATGGACTAAGGCTAGTCTTCAATAACAACAAAAACAACAGAAATCCCACATAGCCATGAAAACTGAACAAGTCTCCACTAAGTGATAAGTGGGATAGGGGAAAAATAAGGAAAGAAATTCAAGATTTTCTAGAATTCAACAGAAATGAAGACATAACATACCCAAATTTATTGGATACAATTAAAACAGTGCTAAAAGGAAAATTCATAGCACTAATTGCCCTCATATAGAAATTGGAGAGATCCTACACTAGCAACTTAACAGCACACATGTAAGGTTTAAAACAAATAGAAGCAAATGCACCCAAGAAGATTAGATGGCAGAACATAATCAAACTCATGATAGAAATCAACCTGCTAGAAACATAGGGAACAATACAAGGAATCAACAAAACCAAAAGCTGGTTCTTTGACAGAATCAACAAGATAGTTAAACCTCTAGCCAAACTAACTAAAAGGCCCAGGGACAGTATCCAAATTAACAAAATAAGAAATGAAAAGGAAAACATACAACACAAACTGAGGAAATTAAAAAATCATCAGATCCAACTACAAAGGCTTATACTCAATAAAACTGAAAAATCTAGATGAAACGGATAATTTTCTAGACAACTACCACATACCAAAGTTAAATCAAGAGCAGGTAAACTATATAAACAGACCCATATACACTAGGGAAATAGAATTCATTAAAAACCTCACAACCAAAAAAAAAAAAATGCCAAGGGCCAGATGGTTTTTAGAGCATAATTCTAGCACACCTTCAAAGAAGAGATAATACCAAAACAATTCCACAAAAATAGAAACAGAAAGAACACTACCTACTTCATTTTATGAAGCCATAGTTCCTCTGATACTAAACCAAACAAACACTCAAAAAACAAACAGAACTTAAACCAATTTCTCTTATCAATATTGATGCAAAAATATTCGATAAAATTCTCAAAAACTGAATCCAAGAACACGTCAAAAACATCACTCTTCACAATCAATTTAGTCACCTCCCGGGGATGCAGGGATGTTTCAATATTTGAAAATCCATCAACATAATCTACTATATAAACAAACTTAAGGGAAAAAATCACATGATTATCTTATTAGATCATGAAAAGACATTTGACAAAATACAACTTTTATGTTAAAAGTATTGGAGCCATCATTAATTCAAAGACCATACCTAAACATAATAAAAGAAATATACTGCAAGCCAATAATAAATTAAATGGAAAGATACTTGAAGCAATCCCACTAAAAACAGGGTTAAGACAAGGCTGCCCACTCTCTCCGTATCTATTCAGCATAGTACTAGAAGATCTAACTAGAGCAATAATACAACAAGAGGAGGTCAAAATGATATAAATTGGAAAGGATGAAATCAAAATATCACTATTTATAGATGATATGAAAATATTCCTAAGGGTCTCCAAAAATTCTGCCAGAGAATATGTATATCTGATAACAACTTCAGCAAAGTGGATGTGACCTGATCCGCAGGTCCAGTTTTTCGTGGGGGCCGAGGGGGACCTCCCCTGTGAAGGAACATGGGTGAGAGAAAGGAAGAAACCAAGCAAATGTTTCCTTGTCAAGGTCTATTTTAATGCGGAAGCAGCTTACAAGATATACTCTAGGCAAAAGAGGAAGGGGAACAAAGAACAGGACGACGGGCACTCTATCAACTATCGAAAGATAAGGTCAGTCATCCAGCGGAGAAGCATTCTGCAGTTTTTCCTGGAATGTCCCGGGGCAACAGTTCTCTATGAACAGGAAATTCTTTCTTAGCTGAAGGTCAGATTCTCCCAAAAGAGACAGTTTCTCATAAAAGCAATTCATTAAGCAACTTTTGTTACCTGGGATGGTGGTCCAGGGTCCCCAAGATGGATGGATATAAAGTTAACTCAAACAAATCAGTAGCCTTTCTCTACTTAAAGGATAAACAGGCTGAGAAAGAAATTAGGGAAAGGACATCCTTCACAATAGTCACAAATGATATAGAATATCTTGTTGTATCTCTAACCAAACAAGTGAAAGATATGTATGACTAGAACTTGAAAGAAATTTCCATCAGAAGATGGAAAGATCTCCCATGTTATATGAATTGGTAGGGTGAACATAGTAAAAAAAATGGCCACCCTAACGATAGCTAAATTCTTTTTAAGGCCACATTTATCCTAATACCTAAACCTAACAAAGAAAAGCAATGACAGATAAATTTATCTTCTCAACATAGATGCATATCTTCTCAAGAAAATCTTTGCAAGTCAAATCCAAGAACATATCAATAAGATCATGTACCAAAATGCAGGTATGGTTCAATATATACAAATCAATGAATTTCATCCACTAAAAATAAACTAAAAACTGTGTGATTATCTCATTCAATGCAGAAATATTTCTGACAAAATCTAACACTCTTCATTGATAAAGCTTATGGAAAAACTAGAGATACAAGGGATACATTTCATTATAATAGAGATAATTTAGAGCACACCAATAGATAGCATCAACTTAAAAGTAGAGAAATTCAAACCATTTCCTTTAATGCTTAACATAATACTTTAAGTTTCAGCTAGAGCACTAAGACAACTGATTGAGATCAATGGAATAGAAAAAGGAAAAGATTCCTGCCTGAAATTACTTCTCTGTTCTAGCCTAATATTAAGATTCCTGACTGAAATTGCTTCTTTGTTCTAGCCTAAAGTCAGATTCCTTCCTGAAGCCCACTTCCTTGTCCTTGGTCAATGTCATATTCCTGCCAAGTAGCCCATTTCCTTGTCCTTGGCCCATGTCAGATTCTTGTCAAGCAGCCCCCAAACCTCTCCAGCTCTCCCCCTTTTTATTTCATAAAGAAGACTAAGCCTGTCTTCAGCCATTCTGCCAAAAATACCTTTCTTACCTGTCATTGAATATGCATTATCAAAAGCAATGTACTTATGTCTTAGGTTGATAAGACTTGTGAAGGAAGATAACAACAAGGAAGTAGACTTCAGACACTGAAATGACTTTGGGTTAGGGTAAGGACTTTGGTTCAGATATTCTGGTCATCCTGATAAGCCCTTAGAAACAGTGATCACAGGAGTGTTCACTGAATTTTATTTATTGCCTTGCTTGTTATTTGACCATTTTTGTTTATTATCTTGCTTGCTTCTTGAATATTTGCATCTATTGCATTGCTAGTTCCTCAACCTAGAACTGACCTCAATATTTACATGTAATTAAAATGATATAAAAGCAAAAGGGAGGAAGGGGTATGGGATAGGTGGTTTCTAGTGAGGGGAAATAGGGAAAGGGAATGACATCTGAAAAGTAAATAAATAAAATAGCCAATAAAAAAAGAAAAGGAAGAAAACAAAGTACTTTTACTTTCAGATGATATGGTTTCATACATAAGTGACAATAAAATTTTCAAACAAAAATACTCTACAGCTGAAAAATATATTCAGCAAAGTAGGAGAGGGAAAAATAACTCACAAAATCATCAGCCTTCCTACATACTAATGATGTGCTAATTATGAAAGAAATCTTATAAACAACACCATTTGTAGTAGTCTGAAAAATATCATGAGGTAATTCTACCCAAGCAATTGCAACAGTTGTATAATAAAAAAATAATAATAAAAAATTAATATATTGAAGAAAAAAGTTGAAGAAGATAGGAGAAGGTATGAATATCTCCTATCCTCAAGGGTCAGTATGATTAATAAAGTATAAACAGCCCTCATATGGAAAGCATTCTACATACTCAATACAATCCCTTCATAACTCAGTTGTTCACAAAAAAATTGAAGCCCAAGAAGAAGGAAGACCAAAGTGTGGAAGCCTCAGGCCTACTCAGAAAGGAGAAGAAAATAATCAGGGGAAATGGAGGGAGGGAAAGATCTAGAAGGGAGAGAAGAGATAGAGGGGAAAGTGGGGCAGGATCAGCTATAGGAGGAGGAGGGGCAGGGAGAAATAAAGAGGGTCAGGAAATTGAATGGAGGTGTGTAACAGTGGAGGATGAAGAACTGGTGGTAGCCTCGGTAAAGTCTTAGATGCCAGAGACCCAAGAGATTTCCAAGACCCAAAAGGGACATTAGCCAAAATACCCAACAGAGACCATATCCACTGGTTAGGCACAACTCCTGGTTGAGCAATGGGGCCACACACCAAAATTCAGAATTGCTGCTCTCTAAATGAAATGCAGGGGCAA
The DNA here is from genome assembly GCF_004785775.1 of Grammomys surdaster. NCBI lineage: Eukaryota > Metazoa > Chordata > Mammalia > Rodentia > Muridae > Grammomys > Grammomys surdaster. The sequence goes on along the minus strand of NW_021604562.1, from coordinate 4,320,421 downwards.
AGAATGGAGCAGTGGCTGAAGGAAAGGCCATCCAAAAACTGCTCCACATGGGGATCCATTCCGTATGCAGCCAACAAATCCAGATACTATTGCTGATGCCAGGGAGTGCATGCTGACAGGAGTGTGGTATAGCTGGCCCCTGAGAGATTTTGCAAGATCTTGACCAATACAGATGGGATGCTGGAAGCCAAACAAAGGAATTAGCACAGGACCACAATGGGGAAGGACTGAAGAAGCTGAGAGGGTTGGCAACTCCACAGGAAGAACAACAAAGCCCCCAGGGACTAAATCACCAATCAAGCAGTATACGTGGAGGGAACAATGGCTCCACTTGCATATGTAGCAGAGGATTATCTTAACTGGCAGCAGTGGGAGAGGAGTCTCTTGGTCCTGTGGAGTCTCAATGACCCAGTGTAGGTGAATGCTAGGGGTGGTGAGGCTAGAGTGGGTGGGTGGGTCGGGGAGCCCCTTCATAGAAGCAGTAGGATGGAGGAGGAAATAGGGGGTTTTATCTACTGGGAAAGTAGATAACACTTGAAATGTAAATATATAAAATAACCAATAAAATAAATAAAAAATGGAAGGATAATTTCAAGCTTCATATGGAATCGCAGACTTAAAATCAAACAAACAAAACAGGAGAGATAAAACAATTCCAAATAAGCAAAGAACAGTTAAATATTCCCTTCCCTGAACTCAACTGTACTAAAGAACTATAGTAATAAAAACATCATAGTAATGACATAAAAACAGACATATTTATAAAATAAAGATAACTAAAGACACAGAGATCAGTCCATTCACATGTTTTCTTTTTTCTCTTCCTTCCTTCCTTCCTTCCTTCCTTCCTTCCTCCCTCCCTCCCTCCCTCCCTCCCTCCCTTCCCCCTCCCTCCCTCCCTCTCTCTCTCTCTCTCTCTCTCTCTCTCTCTCTCTCTCTTTCTTTCTTTCTTTCTTTCTTTCTTATTTTAATTTTGTATTTATTTCTATTTTTGCCCAAAAAAGCCAGAAATAAACACTGGGAAAAGACTGCATCTCCAACAATTGGTGCTGTTCAAACTGTATGACTTCACATAGAAGAATCCAAATAAAGTGACAGCTATTACCCTACAAAAACTCAATTTCAGATGAATTCCAAATGAAAGAACTCAAGATTGACCAGAAAAAGACTTTCTGTACAGAACACTGAAAATACAGGGACTAAAGACAACAATCAATAAATGGGACCTCATAAATCTGAAAAGCTTCTGTATGGAAAAGGACACCATCATTCAGAAAAAGCAACAGGCTGCAGAATAGAAAAAAAAAGATTTTTACCAACTATGCATCTGATAAATGGCTAATATCTAAAACATATTAATAACACAAAAAATGGATATCAATAAAACACACTAAAATAGAGTAATGAATTAAAGAGTTCTCAAAAGATGAAACAAAATCCTAGAAAACAGCTAAAAAAATATTCAGACACCATTAATCAGAAAAGAAACACAAATAAAAACTGCTTTGGAATTCTAGCTTACACCAGTCAGAACAGCCAAGATCAATAAAACACTGCAGATATGGAGTAAGGGGTACATTCATGCATAGCTGGTGGAAATACATATTTGTACAGCCACTATAGAAATCAATATAACAGTTCTTCAGAAAGTTGGGAATCTCTCTCTACCTCCATATCCAGCCATATAACCTTCATGAAATTATAATATCACAAATATTGTAAGTGTCCCATCATTACATATTCTGTGTGAAAATACTTTACATAATTATTCCCACACTGCAACACAAATAAAATTACTGCCATTTTATCTTATTTTATCACCAATATCACTTTTGTTGATGCCTTCAGTTAATTTTTTAATGGCTGAGTACTTGATCATGCAGATTTGGTACAAATTTAAAACTATTTTCATAATACTGAATCTAGCAGTGGGTCATTTCTTAAGTTTTGTTATAGTAACTCTCTCTGAATATATTTTGGGTTCTTTTGATTTAGTTAGGTAGGATATATTTTTCATATTTGAAATGCTTAAGGAAACACTAGGTTAGATTTTACAGAGACTAGAAACCTGCAGGCCTAGGCCTAGGGATATTTAGAACAGAGAAAGAAATGTGTGTTCAGCCCAAATGGTGTGTTTACACAGCTTGGATGTGCCTCTCATCTTGTCACACTATCTGAGGAAATAAAAACAACATTTACAACTAAGATAACTAAAACACCCCCCTTCCTGACATTATTTGATTCCTTAATAACATACTTTAGGAATAAACTCAAAAGAAAACTAAAATCCAATTTTATTAGAGTTTGAAGATAAAAATAATATGGCACACAAGCTCAGAAACTCAGTAGTTGCCACAAGTAAAATGGTGTAGAGAAAAACCGAAATATATGCAAATGAAAACATATGTTGGCGAGCAGTTACATAGCAAAAACAAAGGAGGACTTCATAGAAGGAGGGAAAATGTCATGAATGCAGGGACACACATGCTTACACTTCAGCCAATACCAGATGCAAGAAAAAGATGCTTCAAAATTGAGAAGAGGAACATGGAAAAGTGGGGCAAAGGAGGAGTTGGATGGACAGTACTTATGAGGAGCTAGAGGGAGGAAAGTGAAGGTGGAAAGTGTATTCATATTTTGATTAAAGGAATATAAAGTATATTTTAAGAGAAAGAAATCAAAATTATTATTTTGTCGGACCTATTTTGGAAAAATTGATGTGACTGCATGACAGTGACAATATAGTTCTGCCTTTTGGAAGCATTTGCAATTGTTTGTACTCCAAAGAGACTCCTGGGAAGCTAAAGTACATTTTCAAAGTAAAAGGGTAGTCATTCCTCTATTTTCTATTCAGGTAGCTTGGAATGCCCGGTCCCTACAGAAGCTGCAGGTGGAACTTGAATAGCACCAAGACACAGTCATCTTTAAATATGGTAATATAAATTCTAAAAGATGGAAAAAATAATGCTCACATTGTTTGTGCTTCTAAGGAAACAATATCTTTAGCAGCCTACTGTAGAGCTATCACTTGTTTTTATATACCAAATACCAATTATTTAATAATCTTGTTGGAGTCATCTCTTTGGTTTTAATTTTCTTCAATAAAATAACTTAAGAGTATATAACTGATAATTTTATGAGTTGAACAAACCCTGGGGATGTAAGATGTAAATTGTGGCAGTTGGATGGAAGGTGAAGATGGAAGAGTGAAAGAGAAAAGGTCATGCTTTTGAATTAAGCTGGCATGGAGGTCAACTGCATTGTGGGAAAGCAGCTGAATCTGAAGAAGATAAGCCTTGGAGAAAGTAAAGTGCAAAATGTTACAGAAACCATGCTTATAAGAAGGGGAAATGAAAGCAAACTTTAGCAGAAAACCAAGCAAATTTACAAAGCTTCACGGCTTCTCTTCTAAGCAACAGCAAAGAACATAGGCATTTTGGCAAGGATGACATACATTATGCCATTAAAGATATAATTATTATTTTAATCTGTTTAGCATAACTGAAGTTGCTGAAAGTAGGGTCTCTTATGTAGGTAACTGACTGACCCAATTGGATGAAAAAGGGAGGAGGCAACGGCATGTCTCCTCTTAGAGATAGATTCCATTCTTTTGGCTAGGACACAAGGGATTTCCCTTGATGGACATTCAATGCTACTGTAACATTAGAAGCAAATAGTGATGATTTTGGCTTATATTTTCTATAAGGTTGATTATTAATCGTTTGACTTCACTGTGGTAACAGAGAGCATCATGTTGTGTAGTGTACAGTATTACAAGTATGATCATATTATGTTGGACAGAAAACACAAGAAGAGAGAAAAAAGATTAAGCAAAATATCTGCAAGTCCATAATCCCAAAGATCTACAATCTTCTAATTAGGTTCAAAAAACCATTTCTAACACTTCCCAATATAACATTAAGCGATGATCTATGCAAGGACTGATACAATGATAAAAAAAGAAGCTTAGAGATACAATCATCTACAAAGTATACTATGAGTATTTCAGAGCATTGCTGTACTGAACACGAAGCATTGAAAAAATGAAAATTTTAGGAGACATTTAAGAATCCAAATATAGTAAAACAGTTTTATGTATTGACGTAAATAGCACTTGGGATATTTTCATTTGTTCACATTATTTAAAAAGATGAAGAAATATACTTCTATCAATATTTTGTTTTTATTTTTATTTTTATTGAAAAAATAATTTTCAATAATACATCTCAATCAGAGTTTCCTCTTCCTCCACACTTCCAAGTTCCCTCTTTCTTCCACTTTCCTCCAGATCAACCTCTACTCACTTTCCTCTTCAGAAAAGAGAGGGATCAAGAGAAAGCAGCCAGTTATATGTTGGCGCATCTTCTGGGTATATGCCCAGAAGTGGTATAGCTGGGTGCTCAGGTAATGCTATGCACAATTCTCTCAGGAACCACCAGATTAAATTCCAGAGTGGTTGCACCATCTTGCAGTCCCACCAACAATGGAGGAGTGTTCCTCTTTCTCTAGTATCTACTATCACCTGAGTTTTTGATCTTATCCATTCTGACTGGTGTGAGGTGGAATCTCAGGGTTGTTTTGATTTGTATTTCCCTGAAGACTAAGGATGCTGAACATTTCTTTAGGTGCTTCTCAGCCATTCAAGATTCCTCAGTTGAGCATTCTTTGTTGAGCTCTGTACTCCATTTTTTAATAGGGTTATTTGGTTTCCTGAAGTCTAGTTTCTTGAATTTTTTGTATATATTGGATATTATCCCTCTATCAGATGTGGGATTAGAAAAGATATTTTCCTAATATGTTGGTTGCTGTTTTGTCATAGTGACAGCGTCCTTTGCCTTACAGAAACTTAGCAATTTTATGAGGTCCTATTTGTCAATTCTTGATTTTAGAGCATAAGCTATTGATTTTCTATTCAGGAACTTTTCCCCTGTGCCCAAGTATTCAAGGTTCTTCCCCATCTTCTCTCCAATTAGTTTCGGTGTATCTGGTTTTATGTGAAGGTCCTTTATGCACTTGGACTTGAGCTGTGTACAAGGAGATAAGCATGGATCAATTTGCATTCTTCTACATGTTGTCCCCCAGTTGAATCAGCACCATTTGTTGAAAATGCTGTCTTTTTACCACTGGACAGTTTTAGCTCCTTTGTCAAAGGTCAAGTGACCATAGGTGTGTGAGTTCATTTCTGGGTCTTCAATTCTATTCCATTGGTCTTCCTGCATGTCTCTGTACTAATACCATGCAGTTTTTATTACTATTGCTCTGTAGTACAGCTTGAGGTCAGGGATGGTGATTCCTTCAGAAGTTCTTTTATTGTTGAGGATAGTATTCTGGGTTTTTGGTCATAACAGCCTTATTTATAATAGCCAGAAGCTGGAAAGAACTCCGATGTCCTTCAACAGAGGAATGGATACAAAAAATGTGATACATTTACACAATGGAGTATAACTCAGTTATTAAAAACAATGAATTTGAGAAATTCTTAGGTAAATGGATAGAACTAGAAAATATCATCCTGAGTGAGGTAGCCCACTCATAAAAGAACGCACATGGTATTCACTCACTGATAATTGGATATTAGCTCATAAGCTTGAAATGCCCAAGATTCAACTCACAGCCCACATGAAGCTCATGAAGAAGGAAGACTAATTGTGGGTCCTTGGTCCCATGTAGGCTGGATGCCCAGTGGAGGGGGAAATTCGAGGGAGGGGAAGTAGGAGTGTGGGTAGGTGGGGGAACATCTTCATAGAAGCAGGAGGAGGGGGAATGGGATAGGGAGTTCCTGGGGGGGGATTGGGGATTACATCTGAAATGTAAATAAAATATCCAATAAAAAAAAAGAGACGGCAGCCAGGAAGGACAAAAACAAGATATGACAACACAAGGAAAACGCTATCAAATAGAAACAAAAGACAATCAAGTAGGAAGAAGCGTCTCTCAAGAGTCAGAGACACACCTGTTCCCCCTGTTAGAAGATTTGCAAGAACACCAAGGTAACAGCCATCACATATACACAGATGACTTGGTGTAGGCCTCTACAGCCCCCATGCCTGCCAGTCTCGGAGAGCCCTGTACAGTTGTTTCAGGGGGCTGTGTTCTCCTGATGTCCTGCATTACCTCTGACTCCTACAATTTTTTCTCTTTCTCTTCCAATGGGATTCCCAAGCTCTGAAGGGAAGGATCCAATGAAGACCAATAATTTAGACTGTCTGGCTTTTGTTCTCTGCACCTGTCCCTGTCTTTTGCCAGAGGAAGGCTCTCTGATGACAACTGAACATGTACAGGTCTATAGGTATAAGAGAATATCATTAAGAATCATTTCACTATTTTTTTTAAATAACAGTCTTGTTTTGTTCTATCTTAGGTCTGTGGGAATCCAATCACTGGTTCCTAGCTGTAAAGGCAGTGTAGGACTTGGGCTTCCTCTCCTTTTTTTTTCACATTGATGTACATACTGTTATAGAATTTTGTGCTGTGAGGTATATTGATAAAACCTTTTGAGGACCTTCCCTAGTGCTTTTCACAATTGGCTTTATTGACAGTCCTGCTAACATTCTGTAGGGGTACTCTTTTCTCCATTTTCCCAGTAGAAATTCTTAACTTTAGTTATTTTAATAATAGCTTTTTCTCCTATGGCTTGATCCTATTTTTTTTCCATTTATTTATGTAGATCTATATTAGTTACTTTAAATTAATTTTGAGTTTAGCTCCCTGTATTTGTAATTACTTGAAGTGTTATGACAGGCTTTATATATGATATATTTCTACCTCTTTTATTGTGATGGTAATTGCTATTGACTATTTTGTTTAATGCTGTTCTTGCAATAAAATTTGACATGTTACAGTTCAATCATCAATTTTAAAATGATATTTCAATTTACTTATTTGTCACCTCCTTCAACTATTGATTTTTTTCAATAGTTGTTAAATTTCAATGTATTTTAATATATTTCACATTTTCATTTCTAGGTATATTGTAGTTTTATAGAAGAGACATTATGGTTTTCTATTTGTTTAGAATGTGGAAGACATTACTATGTAATGAACTTCTTTAGGTCATCTATTTTGTGTTTGATTTACACTCTATTTTAGTTTAATTATGCATGTTCCTGTTATTTCAACATTCCATTTGCATGGAAAATATTATGATAAGAGTATTTTCAGTACTTGTATTCTTAGAAGTTAATGGACTGTCTTATACATAACATAATTTTCTCTATTACTTGATTTTTACCATTTTATGCACACTAGCTGAATAATTTATTTCATTGGTATACAGCTATATTATGTAGGATTTATGTAGCCTTTTGGATCTTACTGCAAAATGAATTATTTTAAAAGTAAGTTTAAACAGTGAGTTAGTATGGAGGCTAAATTTCTGTATAGTAGCTACTTCCCAATGGCTACATAGAGAAAGACCAAGGATTATTTCAAAATTTCATCTCAATACTAGGGCAGTATAGAACTTTTCATTCTGTAAGCTAGTCTTGCTGCCTCCCTGTCATACTTGCAATTAGGATTTCCATAGTCCAGCTGAACTCAAAAAGAAATCTTTCTTCCTCATTCCTCTTGGAGATACGCCTCCTTAGGTTCTAATTCCTCCTCTTCCTCCTCCTTCTCTTCCTACTCCTTCTTCACCTTCTCTCCCTCCCTCCTTCTGTTCCTCTCTCTTTTTCTCCCTCCCCCTTCTCTCCCTCCTTCCTTCTCTCCCTCCCTCTTCACGTTTCATCTTAATGTTCGTCAGTTTCACATCATGCACCCCAATTCTAATTACCCTGTCTCTTCATGTTCATCTTCTGCCCTTGCAACTCCCTCAAAAGAAAATAACTACAAATAAAAATAAGTGAGCAAAACTAAACAAAAATTGAAATATGCATAGGCTGTAGTGTGTCACAGTGTGTCCCACAGAATACACTAACTTCCACACTTCTTTACCTTCAATGATTCATTGGTCTTGTTTGAGGCCTTTGGCTTCTGCTATACCATTAACACTGGATCCACATTGTACTCCTCCTGGATATCTTTTGTTGCTCAGGTTCATGTAGAATCTGAAGCTTTGGATTTGCAGGAATTTCTCTTTCATATGCTCATGTATTTCTTAAATTAGGTAGGTGTTGGGGTGGGCCAAAACAAAGTCCTTGATCTGGGCCTGGGTAGTAGCTACATTGGTCAGCCTGCTATATCTCCTGTACCCATAACACCAGTGCTATCTTTCCAACACAGCCCCAGCTTGCTCATCAAATGCTGATAGGAGCTGGGATAGCTTTCCCACTTTCATCCTCTAAGCTGAGTCACCCATACCTTTGCCTTAAGGGCCAGCTCTACTGTGTTGATCAGGAGTGGTGCAGGATCCACACACCAGAGTACTGCTGCCAGTGAGCGGCAGGGCCAGCTCTTCCAATTTCTTGACCCTGGGGCCAGTTTTCTTGACTGCCTCAGGTGGCAGGGGGTGAAGGAGAGGATAGCATTTCCTCTGTACCCATGCCACCTCTTGGTAAGACTAAATCTCCTCTGCTCATGCTCTCAGGGCTGGCTCACCAGTATCCCCCTTATTAGAGCTAGCTGTACTATGCTGCCTAGTAAAGTTACAGGGCCTTCTCTCCAGAGTCCTGCAGCTCGTGAGGGTTGAGGCCAGTTCTGCACAGTGCTTGGACTTCAATGTTGTTCCAATGCAGCACTCTATACCAGGGTCATCTACATGATCTTTGGTGGTAATATGAACCAAGCACATCAACATTGACTTCTGTTGCTGCATGGCCATGGATCATTGCCCTCTGTGACAGCATGGGCTGGGATTTCACCATGGCCTCAGGATGCAGAGTAGGATACTCACAATAGGCTACTCCACTCCACCTTTGCATCTGCAGTTCTATCTCTCTTCATAATGCTCAAAATATTTTGATTCTTTTTTTCTCTCCTTGCTATGCACCACATACTTGAAAATTATGGTGGCTCCTGCTATGAGCATGCCACAAAGCTAGCCTATGTGTGTCCTCTGCTCACAGGTTCCACCTTGTAGCATGGCTGAGGGCAAGCCTGTGGGTGTTCTCTTCTCTCTCATCTTATGAGTTCTTTTATGACAGTTATTCTCAAGTATTCTAGTGCTGCAACACTCTAATACAGTTCCTTATGATATGGCAATCTCCAACTAAGAAATCTTTGTTTTAACTTTAAAACTGTAATTCTACTACTGTTATGAATTGTAATGTAAATATCTATGTTTTGTGATGGTCTTAGGTGGTGTCTATGAATGGGTAGTTTGACATCCCCAAAGGGTAGTGACTCACAAATTTGAGAATCACTTTTTTTTTAAATTTTAAAAGTATATTCTTTCATATATTATATCTCAACCTCAGGTTCACCTCCCTTTGTCTCCAGTCCCTACCCCACCTTTTCCATTAGATCTCCTCCTCTGTTTTCGTTCAAAAAATGAGGACTGCCAGGGATATAAACCAAATATCACATTATAATTACATTGCATAACAATTATATAACAATTACAATTAAACTAGGCATGACCCTTGGTACTAAAGCTATACAAGTCAAACCAGTAGGGGAAAAGAGGTCCCAAAATCAGGCAAAATCTTTAAAAATAGCCCTTGCTTCTCCTTTTAGGAGTTTCTCAAGAAGACCAATTTACACAAACATAACTTATGTGCAGAGGGCTTAGATAAGACCCATGCAGGTTCATACAGGATCATAGCAGAATATCATTAAGACTCCTTTCATTTATGTTTGGTTTTAATTTAGTTTAATTTGCAGTTTCTTTGTTTGACTGACAGTTATGTTTGGAGCTATCGTAGGTCCTCTTGTTTCTAGTCCACCATACAGTATCAAGCATGGGTTTCCTCTTATGGTATGGGTCTCAAGCTGGAACGGTCATTGGTTGGGCACTCCCATAATTTTTGTGCCATCTTTACTCCAACATATCTCGTAAGTAGGACAAGTTATAGGTCAAAGGTTTTGGGGCTGGTTTGTTGTTCCAATCCCTTCCCTGGAGGTCTTGCCTGGTTAGAGTAGAAGGCCAGTTTAGGCTCCATAACCCCCATTGCTATGTGCTTTAGTTAGGGTCACTCTCATAGATTTCTTGGAGTTTCCATTGCACTGCATTTCTACCTGACATGCAAATGCTTCCCAATTCCAGTTGTCTCTGTCAGTACATTGCCTTCATCCTCCCCCTACCTGATTTCTCCTGTCCCCTTACCTACCTGCCCCCACTCCATCTGTGGCATATATTCTTTTCCCCCTTCCCAAGGAGAATCATGAGTTCCTACTTGAGCCCTTTTTCTAACTTAGCTTCTCTTGAAGCTAACATGATTATCTCTTTTTTCATTGCTAATACCCACTTATAAGTGAGTACATACAATGCTTGCCTCATCTCACTCAAAGTGATTTTTTTCTACGAGAACCACTGTTTTATGTTAAATGACTTTACCATTCAACTGTGTTTTTACACCTCTGAGACACTCTAGTCTCTCTTAAACTCCAATAAGCCAACTACATACATTAAAAACATTTACACTTTTTATTGAAAATAAAAAGTCTTTTCATACAATATATTCTAATCATGGTTTGCCCTTACCTGACTCCTCCCAGATCTCCTCATATACTCACCCACCCTCCACACTATTTTATTCCCTCTCTTTACAGAACTGATTCAATAGGAAAACAAATAGATAAAAAACTGCATGTACACACAGACACACACATATGTAGGCATAATATTTTATATGCTGTCTAAAGTTTAATCTTATGTTATTCAAATGCAGAATTCTCTGCTTTAATATCCTGTTTCAATATGGACAAGACATGGCAATACTTATACCAAGAATCTCCTGTCTCAAGTTTGTATAATTGTCCTTTCTATTTATTCTCTGTCTTGTCAGTAAATGATGATCATCCAATAGCTGGGCAGAATAGAGAATAGGGTGGTATGCCTGGCAGCAGAGAAAAAAGAAGGAGGGGGGAAAGACAGATTTGTGGAGGAATTATAGTCATGAAGAAGGAGCGTGAAGAGTCAGGTCAATAATAATATGCAAGTATCATAGAATGAGTCTGGGAGGTAGCCAGATTATCATAGGAGATAAAGGTAGATCATTAAAGTGCTCAGCTATTGAGGTGCAGTTTTGAAAAAATCTTATTTCTTCTGTGTAGTTATTGGAGTATAGCATTAGGTAAAGCAATATAGCAACCAGATTAATCCACTCTTACATTAATATTAAGATTAATTTATATACATATTTTCACACCCTCACACATGCACAAACACAAACTCACACAGAAGCACACTCATGTGCACATGATCCGTGCACACACACATGCACACACACACACACACACAGACACACACAAACAAACACATACACACATGCATACCTACTGTTCTGAAGACCCTCAAAGTTTATTTTGCTCTGTTTTATTATATTTGTCTTTCTTCTTCTACAACTGTATGGTTCCAAACAGTCTGTCTTTTACCTAGGAGCTTTTATATTTTAGAGGTTGTGGTGACTGGCTTTATAAAACTGCTTCTATCCAACTAAGTATTTCTTAGAATATTCAGTTGCTTTTCTAGTTTTTCTTAAAGATCACCAAACTTTAAATAATCTATTTAAATTTCCCTTCAGTTATTTTATCATATTTTTATTATTATTTCACTGTTAAGTGAAATCTTGACTCCCTGAACATTCCTGATGTTTTCTAACAAATTAGAGTATCTTAACATTTATCAAAAAAATGCCAACAACAATTACAACAACAACAAAATATATGTTATTCTTTGAAACTAGGGACCTAGGGACAACTCATTTGTTTCTGGCCCCGTAGTCACTTCTATTTTATCAATATATAGAATCCTCAAAACACAGTTGTTTTATGATATTTATGTAATTTCATTATTTCACTAGTAGAATGAATGCAGTTCCAGTTCAGATTTTCCTCAAACCTACTTTCAATGTGTTGTTCAAAGGGAAATGTAGTAGAGTTTAGCAAAGGTAAACTGCCTTCACAAACCTCTTCTGTAACCAGAATTGATCCTGATGCTTTCTTTGTAGTTATTGGAAAAGTCAACACAGAATTCCGTCTAACTCCCTGAGGAGACACTTTTGGGGGACATTCTGAAACTCCTCTAACCATGCTTGTGGGGAACCGTATTGTATTGGATTTGATTGTGAGCATGTAGCTCACTTACCTTAAAACTTACTTAAGGTAAGTTTTAAAGAGATTGCTGCAACACACTACAAATTGAAGTAAAGGTGTAGGCAAATGTTTCCTTCCTCTTTTCATCACTGAAAATATTTTAATATTTGTAAACTCAATAACATTGTCTCTTCCCCTGGAATTGTTTGTTCATCCATATGAAGTTTATCTTGTATAAGAACTGATTTTCAAATTCAAGCTATATATTTTGCTACTAAGTACAATGAATTTTCCATATATTTTATATATTAACTATGAGTTGTTTTTAAACATTTTTATGTGATGCAACTATCTTTTATTTTTCTATTTTAACTATGATGGATAGATATATTAATTTGATTTATAGTAACTTGTATATTCCTCCTTTTGTAGCATTTGTTTTGGTATCAAATTTTAAAAATATATTGGTAAGAATACTGACAAGGAGCCTTTTTATGTCGCATTATTTCAAACTTTTATAAAGCAATACTTTTCACATCACTTCTCCCTTCATAATCCTCTTATATCCCTCCTTTCACTCCTTCATGTTCTTTGTTTTTATCAATTGTTATTACATGCATACATGTATTTGTACATACTATTACCTGTTGACTCTCTATTATGTTACTTGTAAGCATGCTTTCAAGGTTGGTCATTTGGTTATTGGACAACAAATTGGTTTGCTTTGTTCTTGGAAAGCTCCACAGAGCATTCCCAGCCTTCCTCAGTTGTGCGTAGCTCTTTCTGTAGCATTGATTTTTCCTTTAATAGTCTTATTACTTCAAATTTAGAAGTTATGAATTAGAATATTATTTAAGTTTTGTTCGGGACACATGATTAATATATGCATTTAAGTGTATACATGACATTTTCCCAGAAATATTTTAGGAAGAAATATTTTAAGAATATCCTTTTTAAATTTTAAATTATTATATGCCTACTTAAAATTAGTTTTTCATATTCTATGAACCTCTTCTTCCATTACATTGCAATCAACTTTTCTAGTTTCTATTTTATGCCAATGTCATAAAATTTTAACTTATATGGCTTTGTAATTTAAAAGGAAGAATTTTAATGATTCCAACATCATTATTCTTGCTAAATATTGTTTATTTAATTTGCAGAATTTTATGGTTCTATATAAATTTAAGGATTTTTTTCTATGAGCAATCCATTAAAATATCAATAATAACTGTGTTTAACTGGATATTACTTTATATAAAATAGACTCATTAATTTATTTTTCTTTGTTTATAGTTTTCTTTTTCTAGGTTTTTAATTGTTATTATATATTAAAGACTAATTTTACCTCTTGTGTTTGTTATTATATAATTATAGTAAAATAATTAATTTTAGCATGTTTGATGTAATATTTAAAATTTTAAAGTATACTACAATTACTTTATAAATAGAGACATCACTTATGTTCCAGACTGATCAGTTGCTTTATATTATTTACAAAATATTAGTTTATGAATTTAAATCTTAATAATCTAATTTACAATTTTGACACAGTGTTTTGCTCATGCTTGCGCTTTCACCAAACTCCTCCTTATCTTCATATCCATCGACTTCATTTGCTCCTTCTCTTACTTTCTCTTTCTCCAACTAAAACTATAAAAAAAACAAAAATAATAATCAAAACAAATGTAAAAGTAACAGGACAAAAATAATACATTATGAAAAAAATGAACACAAACAAATAACACACACACACACAAACACACAAAAATTCAGAGAGCCTGGTTTGGATTGTTCAACAACTCCCTGGCCTTGAATTGTTGTTGATATATCCTGTCTTATTCTATTGAAGAAAATGCATTTTCCCTTTATCAGCAGAAATAAGTTGCAAATAGCTTTTTGTTTAAGGGTGAGAATTTGTGTCAATTTTTTCTTTCACAGTGCCTAGATTTTGTCTGACTTAAATCGCTACAGGTCTTTTGCATACTGTCACATTCTCTATGAATTCTTATGTGTATCTATCCTTTTATATGTGGGAGAAACTGTTTCCTTAGAGTCATTCACTACCTCTGGCTCCTGTATTTTTTCTGCCTCTCCTTCTGCATAGATCTCTTGGCCTTTAGGAGAGAGTTTTGAGTTACGTGTTCCAAAGTCTCATTCTGTGCACATTGCCTGGTTTCAGATCTCTGTCTTAGTTACTACAAACTGTACAAAGAAAACCTGTAATGAGAGTTAAATGATGTTCTGTCTTATGGATATAGAAACATGTCATTAGTAGTAATTTTATTTCTGTGGTCCTTTAGAAGAATAACAGTAAATCTTTCCTATTGAGCCCATGATATATCTAGTCTTATATTCTTGACCATTTTAGAAATATTGGATGAGTTCTGTCTTACAGAGTAAATTTTATATACAATCAAAAAGTGGTTGCTTATTTCCATAATATTTGTGCCATTTATTGCACTAATATATTTTGAAGGCAGTTGCTGTTGTATGTCACAACATTCATAGTTGGGTGATATTGATGATTGTTGGGAGCTGACTCTTAGCCAAAAGCAGCTATTATCTTTACAGTCATCTCGAGCCATATACCCTGACAAGAGACTTGTTTTCAACAGCCTGCAACAGTTGAGCACACTCTGATAAACACCTTGTTACACTGTTTAGTGCCCCCAGCTGCAAGGTGCATGTGGTATCCATGGCCCTAAGGCACATGATGTTGTGCCTTCAGTTGAGTTTGTCCAAGAGGGCAAGTCACGTGATAAAGGGTATAAATACCCAGGATTTCCTTTCAATGAAAGAGACTTGAAGAGACTTGACCAGACTCTGTCTTGTATCCATCTTTTGTGTCTCTCGCCCCTCTTTCCCCACTCTCTCTCTTGCTAGACCCTGACCTGCGGACTGGAGCAGCAGAACAGCCTTACAAAGTAGCAGAATGGGCCATTATAAAGGAATGGGCCGTTACAGATTATTGCTTTTCTTATTTAAGTGTCTTTGAGCACCATGAATATGAGTTAGTCAGTAAAGATGAAACTTGTAGTTGGGCACCAACATGAATTCTTTATGTTTGATGACATAAGTCAGTAGTATCTTAAGCCATAGAGCTTTAACATCAGATGGTGGAATGTAACCTGTAGCCTTTACAATAGTCAGTGATGCTTGGTACTGAGCTTGGGATCTCTTTGGCCAATGACTAAACAAGATGAACATCATTTCAGGCACTAGAAGGTTGAGTTAGTGGCATAAGATGTCTAGTGGGTGCATATTCTCTGTCATATTATGATGTCAGTTAAATTCATATGATATATTTGTATGGTTTTGGAAGCTATTACAGAAGTAGGTTTTCTCAAAAGGCTTTTAATATTACTTGGCCCTACATTTATTTCCTAATTTACCCTGCTCATTCCAAATAACTCTCCATTCAATTCTATTCTGGTCTCCTCTTCAATTCTTTAGAAATTTAAATTCCATTTTCTTTTCCTGGAATAATCTTCATCTCCCAATTCCCTTAGTAGATGTTTATTTATTTATATATTTATTTATTTATTTATTTATCTATTTACTTACTTTCTATCTCAATCACAGCTTCTCCCACACTCCTCCCAGTCTCACCCTCACAAATTCCTCCTGACCATTTCCCCATCCCCTCTTGAGTATCATGCTACCTTGGGACATCCAGTTGCAGAAGCTTTAAATGCATGTTTTTTCTACTGAGGCTCAACCAGTTAGTCCAATTAAGGAAGGATCCAATGGAAGACAAGAGAGTCAAAGACAGCCTCTACTCTAATTGTTAGGAAATCCACATGAAGACTAAGCTATAGATCTAGTACAAATATGTAGGATTCCTAGATCCAGCCCTTTGGTTGGTGATTCAGTCTCTATGAGCCCCCATGAGCCCAGGTTAGTTGACCCTATAGGTCTTTTTGTGGTGTCCCTGACCCCTTCAGCTCAAACAATATTATTTCCCTTTCTTCCACAAAATGCCCTGAATGCCTCCTGATATTTAGCTGTGGGTCTCTGCATATGTTTACATCAGCTTCTGGATAAAACCTCTCAGAAGGCAGTCATGTTAGGCTCCTGTCTGCAAGCGAAGCAGAGTTTCATTAATAGAGTCAGGGATTGGCTCTCTTTAATGGAATGTGCAAGTCATTGGTTGGCATTTTCTTCAATCCCTACTCCCTCTTTATCCCTGTTCATCTTGTAGGCAGGACAAATTTTGAAATTAAGGTTTTGTGGGTGAGTTGATGTTTGCTTCCTTCCACTGGAAGTCCTGCCTAGTTACAGGAAATGGCTACTTCAGTCTCCATATCCCCTGCTGGCAGGAGCCTTAGCTAAGGTCACTCCCATAGACTTCACAGAACCTCCACTGAGCCTAGTCTAATTCTATTCCTAGAGTAGAACATAGAGTAGTCACATAGATTGCCATTCTAAGTCACAGAGCTCTCTTCCTCCTCCCCACACCAGATTGTCATCACTGATCCCCTCCTACCAGCTCTCTCACCAAGTTCTCTCTCTCCATCCACCTCCAGTAACTATTTCATTTCCCCTTTAAGTGAGATTCACATATTCTCCCTTTAGTACTCTTTATTACTTAGTTCCATTGTGCCTGTAAATTGTACTATGGTTATCCTGTACTTTTTTTGACTAATGTCCACTTATAAATCTATACATACCATGTGTGTCTTTCTGAGTTCTGGTTACCTTATTGAGGCTGATGTTTTCTACTTCCATCAGTTTTCCTACACAATTCATGGTGTCTGTTGTTTTTCAATAGTTGAGTTGCATTCAACTGTGTAGATGTACCACATTTTGTCTATTTTTCAGTTGAAGGACAAATCTGACATTAAATCTAAGAAAAGAAAGTGGGGAACTGCCATGAACTCAATGGCGCAGGAGACAACTCCCTGAAACTAACACCAATAATACAGGCACTAAGATCAACAATTAATGGGACCTCATAAAATTTAAAATCTTCAGTAAGGCAAAGACACAATCAATAGGACAAAATGGCAGCCTACAGAATGGGAAGAAATCTTCACTAATCCTACATCCGCCAGAGGGCTAATATATAAATATATATAAATAACTTAAAAGTTTAGACACCAATAAAGCAAATAGCCCAGTTGAAAAATGGGATACAGGGCTAAACAGTAAATTTTCAACATAAGAATTTTGAATGGCCAAGAGGCACTTAAAGAAATGTTCCACATTTATGGCCATCAGGGTAATACAAATCAAAACAACTCTAAGATTCTATCAGAAATGGCTAAGATAAAAAACTCAAGTGACAGGACATGCTGGACATGGAACAAAGAGAACACTCCTACAATGCTGGTGGAAGTACAAACTAGTACAAGCATATTGGAAGTCAATTTGGTGGTTTCTTGGGAGACTAGAAATAGATCTACTGTAAGACCCAACTATAACACTCCTGGGCATATACCCAAAAGATGTTCCATTATACTATAGGATCACTTTCTCAAGTATGTTCATAGGAGTTTTATTAGTAATAGCCAAAAACTGAAAAAAAACTAGATATCTTATACTATATGTTTATGTTATTCTCTCTGTGGAATTTTTTTTTCAGATTGAAGCATACATATTGAACATCTGACAGGTAACAACTACATACATATAATAGAAAGTATGTATTTTTTCCTCTTTAAGTGACTGGGTTACCTCGTTCAAGATTGTTGTTCCTACCTCCATCCATTTGCCTGAAGGTCCATAATTTCATTTTTGTTAAAAGCTAGATAATGATCCATTTTGTAAATGTACCACATTTTCATTATCCATTCACCAGTTGATGGATACCTAGCCTATTTCCAATCTCTAGCTATTATGAATAGATAAGGAATGGATATGGATGAGTAAGTATCTCTGTAATAAGATGTAGAGTCCTTTGGGTATATGCCTGAGAGTGGTATAGTTGGATTTTGTAGTAGATAAATTTTCCGCATTTTGAGGAACGTCCACTCTGATTTCCACAGTGGCTTTTTCAGCTTGTATTCCCACTAGCAATAAGTAGGTGCTTTGTTTTTGCCCACATCCTCACTACCATGTGCTGTCATTTATTTTATTGGTCTTGATCATTCAGAATGGTATATAATAAAATCTCATAATAATTTTAATTTTCATTTTCCTGGTGGCAAAAGTTTTAATATTTTCAGTGTTTCTTACACTTTTGTGTTTTATTCATTGCTAACTCTCTGTTAGTTCTATATACCATTTTATGTTATTTGTTTTATTGATATCTGTTTTTATTTTAAGTTTTGATAGATTCTAGATACTGACATTCAATCAGATATATAAGTGATAAGTTTTCCATTCTGTAGATTGCCACTTTGCATGAAAGATAACATTTCTTGTCACACAGAAGTTTTTCATTTTAATGGCCATATACTTATTTATTGTTGGTTTTAATGTTTGTGCTATTATATTAGTATCCTTTTGAAGGTGATCCTTCCCTTTGAAAATGAGATTTTTGTATACTATTATGCAATACTCATATTAATCAATATTATGAATTTGTAAATGCCTCTGGATAGGATAACTTTTTTATAGTATTATTCTTAAAACAATTACTCAGAATTATTTTGTCAAGGAATTCATAGATGGTTTTTTAGTGTTGGTTAAGGAAAGGTTAGTACATTTCTCTCAGAATCAGGGGTTTCTGATATTTTTTTGGATTTTGTAGCTGTCTCTAAATATCTTCCCCTATGATGAAATAGTAAACAAACACTTGAAGACTTTGTAGAGATTAACTTGACATTGAACAATAATTTAAAGTATCTTGTGACCCCAGAAAAATTTAAGGGCTTACAACAGATCTGAGAAAAGTAAGGCCTAGCATGTCCTTGCTGTGAAGTGTTGGTTTATGTAATATTTTCAGTTTTATAGGTCTTGAATTGGAGATATGTTGTGAGGGCACAATGCAGGTTTACATTAAGCAGTGGTGATTACTGACTTATCTTTTAGTAACATAAGTCAGTAAAAATTATCATCTGGAAGTTCAATACCTTGTTACATAGGTTAGAACTGGAAGCTTGTATATAGTAGTATGGACACAGGCTCAAGAGCTACAACTGGCAATGAGGAGTAGATACAGCCAATAGGGGATTTTTTTTTTGATATATGTTTGAAGTTTAGGACAATCAATGGGATTTGAGACTGATAGCATGTACTTCCACTACTATGTGGTTATGAATGATGGTTTTCCCTTCCACAACTTTGGAAACAGGATTAGGAGTAGATATTTAAAATGAATGTGTATCTGTTCAAAGTCTCTGGCTAGATATAGTATTACTATACATCTCGGTGTCTTTATAAGCCTACTATAAGTATACACAAAGTTATCAGAGATAGCAGTAAAATTAGGATACAAACATATATACACAAAGCTACAGAATCAGAAGTTAGTGTACCTGTTGAGTTGTTAATATTGCTATTGGCAATGGCCGGGATTGTCAATACACTTTTTCCCCTTTAGTGGCTGTTTCATCTGGTGGGTAGGGTACTTGTAGCAGCTCTGAGTTGAACAGATCTGGGGAGGGCAAAAGAATTTGTGAAGTGGACTAATGAGGAAAAAATCTTTAATGATGAAATCTATCACATTCAAAAGTAATTTTTTTCCTGAAATGTGTAGTAGACAGGTAGTATTTGCTTCCTCAGTAACTTTTCCTGCTGAGGTCTTCTGCAGATTAAGCCATTAGACTCCATGATGATCAAAAGTATGGGAGAGTCATTATTTAAAATTATAGGAATGTGACTTGAAAAAAGGAATACAGAAGTTCACAATAAGGAAGGGTTGCTTGAATCTTAGGCAGAGCAAATCATTCAAAATAATTGAGGCACCTATCACAAAGCTTACTCTCATATCTCCTCTCTAGCATATTTTTTCCTAGTTTATTTTCAACATAGTGAATATCATTTCCCAAGACTAAGGGGGCTAGGTGTTCTCCTCACTCTCTTTTCTTGTATAACTTTTATGTGACAAGTTACTGAGTACCTTCTGAATTGAGCAGTACCAGCAAATGGAATGATGTATGATAAATGCAAAGGAAAACATTCTATCTACCTTCTCTAACCTTTAAGTTTAGTATATTCTAGAGTTTTTTCTTCAAATGTCTTGATACATCTTATACTGACTCAAGTTAACCACAGCATATTTGCATTTTTAGTCTACTAGTCTGAAATTGTTGATTTTTTAATTTAATCATTTATTTATTTATTTATTTATTTATTTATTTATTTATTTACACTCTATATTTTATTCCTGTCCTGGTCCACCCTCAGACTGTTCTGCATCCCATACCTCTTCCCAGCCCCCTGTCTCCAGGAGGATGTCCCTACCAACAACCCCGACTCCCCCAGACCTCTAAACTCGCTGGACCCTCCAGTCTTTTGAGGACTAGGTGCATCTTCTCTGACTGATACCAGACCCTGCAGTCCTTTGCTGTATATGTGTTGGGGGCCTCATATCAGCTGATGTATGTTGTGTGGTTGGTGGCCCAGTGTCTGAGAGTTTTCAGGGGTCCAGGTTAACTGATACTGTTGGTACTCCTACAGAGTCATCCTCCTCCTCAGCTTGAAATTATTGATTTTGGGGGGATAATGCAAAGGATTTTTAACTCTACTTTGTTTCTGACAACATTCTTGCGATTCTTATTACTCATGTGACTAAATCATAGGATGACAACATTATTACTTTATAAAGTTATATTATCATAAACCTATCAGGAAATAAATGATTTCCACATATCTTTGAAGAATGATATTTCAATTAAAACTAACCTATTTTCTATCATTACATGGAAAATTAAATTTCTTTTGTTTTATCACTTAGCTACGGTCATAAAAATTTCCCATAGGACAATTCATAAGTTAACATTACACTGTTATTTCTACAATTCAATTTTTACTCACATTTTGACATATACTATATCCTCATAAGATTTAAATATTTAGGTATGACTGAATTTATAATAACAAAATTTATTAACCAACTTAACTATCATACAGATTAGAATATTAGAATAGAATATTATTAGTATCTCACTGCTTCTTTACTTTTTCATAATCATTGTACTTCCTTCTTAGCAAATTTTAAAATACCAGTTCACATATCGGAATATTATCTAAACTTTCCTAAAAGAATATCTGACAACAGCCTAACATGGCTGTCCTTCAAGAGGCCCAACATGCAGCTGACCAAGACAGAGGCATATAGTTACACCCAACCAACGGACTGAAGTCAGGAATCTCTGTCATTGAATTAGGGAACAGTAGAAAGGATTTGAGGAAGAGGTCAACCCTGGAGGAAAACCAGCAGTCTCAACTACCCTGGACCCCTGAGATCATTCAGACACTGAACAACTGACCAGACAGCATATTCTAGCTGGTCTGAGGCCCTTGATACATATACAGCAAAGGACTGCCTGGTCTGGTCTCAGTGTCAGAAGATGTGCTTAACCCTTGAGAGACTTGAGGCCTCAGGAATTGAGGAAGTCTGGTGGGGATGGGGATGTCTTCTTGAAGATGGGGGGAGGGGGAATGAGATGAGGAACTGTCAGAGGACAGACTGAGAGGGAGATAATGACTGGACTGTATAAAAAGATTAAAGAAATTTTTAAAAAATAGAATATCTGAGAAATATTAATTACTTTTGTCTTGCTGTGAAGGAACATAGGATTAAA
Organism: Grammomys surdaster; assembly: GCF_004785775.1. Taxonomy (NCBI): domain Eukaryota; kingdom Metazoa; phylum Chordata; class Mammalia; order Rodentia; family Muridae; genus Grammomys; species Grammomys surdaster. The sequence continues at coordinate 4,298,594 of NW_021604562.1, read as the reverse complement.
GATAGCTTATAGAAGAAATAATTTAATTTGGATTACAGATGCTTAGAATAAAAATCCAACATGGCAAGTAGGGTTGGCAGCAATTGCAGGCATAGCAGCAAGAAATGGAGATGGTGATCTAAAAATTTCAAATGCACTCATTTACTGGATAGTGACCAGAACATAGAGAGAAACTATTAATACTTAAATTCTGTCTCAGCATAATACCTCTTCTGTCAAGTCTACAACTGCCAAATATTCTAGAAGCTCCCCCCAAATCACTACCAACTAGGAGCAAATGTCCAACTATTTTAATCTATGGAGGACTTTCCTCATTCAAACAAGCATAGGGTAGGAGAGCAAAACAGTTTGTTGGATGGTATGTTATAAAGAACACTAAAGATGACTGAAAAATCCATAAGGAACCTTATAAAAGAACTTCTGGAGGAATCATCATCTCTGACCTTAAGCTTTACTTCAGAGCAATAGTGATAAAAACTGCATGGTATTGGTACAGAAATAGACAGGTACATCAATGGAATAGAATTGAAGACCCAGAAATAAACCGACAAACTTACAGATACATGATCTGTGACAAAGAAGCCAAAAATGTACAATGGAAAACAGCATCTTTAATAAATGGTGTTAGTTTAACTAGCCGTCTATATGTAGAAAAATGAAAATTGATCCATATATTTAACCTTGTACAAAGCAGATCCAAGTGGATCAAAGACCTCAACATTAAACAACATGCCTATTAGGTGTAATGTTGTATGCCTTTAATCCAAGTACTCAAGGGGCAGAAGCAAGTTTAGCTTTCTGAGTTTGAGGTCATATTTGTCTATATAATGAGTTTCAGATCATTCAAAGATATGCAGTTAGATACTATCTTAAAAGGACAAATAAAATATACTGTTGATAAAGACATCAGGACATTATACACTTTGGACATAGAACTTAGACGAATAAAGCTTCAACTGACCTGAAAACAACCTCCTGGAAGAGAAGTATTAGAAGGTACTAAGCATTCTTCTGATGTGTGAAAAGGATGATTATTCAGTTATCTCATTGAGGAAGTATACCACATACCTTAGTCTTATATAGATAGATTGCACAAATGATATTTATGATTCCAAGTCTTTATATCCTAACAGCCCACAATATAATATCTAGAGTGCATTGCTGTCTGCATTCTGAAAAATAAATAGAAAATGAAGACAAGAATTATAAAAGGATTGAAAGGACATAATTCAAGCTAATCAATCAAATCTTACTATATAGCACAGCTAACCTGGTAAATGTGATAGGAAAAAAACACTTTCATACAAAATCCTGAAGCATAAATATATGGTTCTTGCTCAGTGTTTCCATCTTGTTTATCATCATACTGACTTGTGACATTTGAGAAAAATGCCAAAAGGCCTCTCTTTCTCTCTCCCTCTCTCTCTCTCTCTCTCTCTCTCTCTCTCTCTCTCTCTCTCTCTTTCTCTCTTTACAGAATATTCAACATACTTTCACTAAATTATGCAGTTTTTCTCAGAAACATTGAAACACTCAGAGTGTCATTAACTGTGATCTATGGAGTCTCTTGTCTGAATTAAAACAAAAGTTAAATTACAGTGGTGCTCTCATGCCATTCTACTTAAAAGTCTGTCATCTTTGCCATTATAAACTTTTATTTTCTTTCTTTTATAACTCAGCTGAGAGAATTTACCTTGTCAATAGAGTGTCTAAGGATGGCTCAGTATTTTGAAGATGTTTTTAAACATGGGATGCAATAAATGAAATCTATTTGGCTATTGATGCATAGTAAACTTGAGTGTGTACATGCATGTGTTTGTGTGTGTACATGTATGCATATGTTCATACATACATGGTAGAATTTAAGTACTCAGAAGGAATCTTTTCTTTTAATATGGTGTGCAGAGAAAAAAGAAAACTATTTTTAAGATTATGAGACATTAGGAAGCAAAGTAGAAAATGTAAGGAAGCATTATATAGCTAAATTAGAGCTATAGATTTATGATTATTAACACTTCTCTTTTCTTACCCTTCCCATCTTTTCGTGACCAATTTCAAGGTAATTTAACAATTTTATCTTGCTTGTGCTTTATTTAGACTGATAAAAGAGACAAATGAATTTAAAATTGACTGTACTTTGAGTGAACTTTTTACAGGCACACAAAAATAGTTATATCTTTATATAACATTAACATTAAATGGAATTTACATTAAAAGCCTATTGTTGAAAATCAATAAAAGCTGATATTATATGATTATTAGGATGTTTTAGATACATAGATATTTATTCTAGAATCTCATAGCAATCAGGAATAATGCCTGTTATTCACGAAGGACGTTATAAGGCATTTCATATTTTCATGATCACAGTAGTACCTCAAGCTTGGTGATATAATTATCACTTTATCAAAATTAAATGAAAAAATAAAACTACATAGAGTTAAAATGTAAATAAATCTATTAACAGAATTAACATTATATATTTTTTGTCTTTCATATTTGTTAAATTTTTCTCAATACTAATTTAGAATCAAAGTTAAAATAACTTGAGAAGAAAGGAATATGACAGTTTTTGAATTTCTATGTTATGCCTGTAAACTGAAGTTTAATACTAAATATAATAATATAAGTAGAAAATAACAACACTTTTCAGTTTTGATAAACTAGATTTATAATAATTTTTTTCTGTGTTAATACTTTCTCTGAGGGATGTAGTAGAGTGAAGTCATAGTTTGCCTAACCTTAAAATCAGTTCATTTTGTCATGCTAAAATGTCATTTAAAAGGTAGTGCTATAATCTCTAAAGAATAGAAATTATATCTAAGATTATGAGAGAATATATAACTAAGATTATATATAATAATCAATCCAGTCACCTTTTCATTCATTTCTTGAATATTTACAAATAAAGTCAATACATGCGCACTGTGCTAGAAATAATACTTATAGGTGGTTATTTTTTCTACTTTCTGATTCTTAACTATTTTAATTTCTTTTCTATTTCAAACAATTGTAAATAGTATTTTAGAAAGACTGATTTTTATCCAAACTATTTATTGTAAACCATGGTATATGGAGTTTAAGGGATGCTTTACTGGTTAAAAACTTTTGCTCCTCATCCAGATGAACAAATAGCAGTCCCTAGAACTCATTGACATCTCACAAACATAAGTAACTCCAAATTTCTGCCATCTTTTTCCTGGTTCTGGACTCTGCCAACAGGTGCACTCACACATGTACAAAGAGTCATAGATACCCAAACATACATACAATTAGAAATAAATCTTTAAAATATCATGGATAACAAAGGAGATTTTGTTCAAGTAATTTTAGGAAAGTTGCATTAGTATAACACATTACTAGAAATTCTTTCCATGGACATTAGCAAGCTAAAATTTTGCTAACTCTTTGAGGAATAAAACTTGCTTTAAACAGAAGATAATATTTTAGACCTATGCTTTGTTTGTTTGATGACTATTATTAACAGGATTCAATGAGATTAATGATCCAGGAAACATGCTCTAAGAAAGGATCATCTAGGGATGAGGAATGTAGAAGAGTTTTCAAACTTGCTTCAAAGACAAGAAGCTATAGCTTCAGTATACAATATTGGATAAGACAACAAGATTATCCAGTCTAATGCATTATGCAGTTGCATTAGTCTACACCTTGATATCTTGAAGAATTTATCATAATTACTCAACTCAATCTTACAATTGAAATTAAGCTATTGTGTACAAGTGTTTATGTATAGAAATGCCCATGAAATGTTGTCAAGTATTTTTTCTGTGTTGTATGAGAAGATCATGTGATTTTAGACTAAAAGATTATTTACGTGTTTGATTATGTTTATTGATTTACACATGTTCAAGCATCCATGTATCTTTGGGATAAAGCCAACTTTCTCATGATGCATGATCATATATTTTTATGTGTTTTGAATTTGGTTTGCAAATATTTTATTGAGAAAACTTGCATCTTTGTTCATAATGGTTATTATTCTTTTTTTTTTAATTTTTGGGTCTTGGCATGGTTTTGGTATTAGTGTAACAGTGGCTTCATAAAATAAATCAGAAACTGTTATATCAGAATATAATTTGTAGACTAATTTTAGATGTATTGATGTTAACCCTTCTTTGATGGTCTGGTACAATTTGGTGCTGAATCTATTTGAATGTAGGATTTTGGGGGTCGGGAGAGTTTTGTTTACTACTTCTACATCATAAGGATGATAAGCCTCTTAAAATTGTTGATTTCATTTTGGTTTAGTTTTAGTGAATTATAAATATCAAGAAATTCATTCATTAAGTTTTCCAGTTTGATTAAGTTAATTTTATAAATATATATCTTTATGATTCTCTAAATCCCCTCAGTGTCATTGTACTCTATTTCCTTATAATTGTATGGACTATTAAACAAAAATGGGATAGAATATCCAAATTGATAAAATTATAAAGAAATGTATTACAACAGACATTGAGGAAATTTAGAGAATTATAAAGATATACATTGAATCACTATTTCACTCAGTTTGTAATACAATATCTATACATATATATTATCTCTTAAGCTTTAGGTATTGTATTGCAAACTGAGTGAATAGAGAGGGTAAGTAGTAAGAGACCAGGCAATGAATAGAATCTTCCTAGAACTCTTACAACCCCAAGTTATCTACAAGATACATTGGTAAAAGAATGATGCAATGTTATGGTAAATTCAACCTTGGGGTTGGGTATGTAAAGTCCACTTTATGAGATGAAACCATAATCAATGCTCAAAAAGTGGTTAAAAGTGTGAGACTATACACTTCATAAATCCTAGAGGAAAGCCGACTAATATTCTACTATAGAAATATAGCAATAAAATGACTCCTAATTATATATAACTACACCCATAAATAAGAGCTTTAGTCAACCCTCATTGCAGAAGATGCTAATTAACATCGAATAGCTACTGGACAATAAGCAGAGTGCCAGACTTTGTAGTATTCAAAAGTAAATGAGATGTCTTTATCAAACCCCTTGTCTCAAGGCCTAATGATCTATGGAGAAGAGGAATTATGACTATTCTAAGAGTCAGAGATGGTAGGCTAAGCTAAACAGGGTCTTTCAGATACAATAGAACAGATAAACATATGAATTCACAGAGCATGTGAAAGCATGTACAAGACTTACACAGGCTTAAGTCAAACAAAAATTTCAACATTGAGAAGGAGAAGTTAACAAAATGCCCAACCCACAAAGTTATTTGCAATTGATACCTGCTGGGAAAATGAAAATTCATTTTCTCAAATGGAGTTAAGCTGTATTAACCAATCATACACCACAGTAGGTCCCATGCACAGGAGTTGTTCTCTCTCTCTCTCTCTCTCTCTCTCTCTCTCTCTCTCTCTCTCTCT